>NC_141535.1:18044285-18345000 GCF_021556685.1 Rattus norvegicus | reverse complement strand
TGTTCTTGGTTTGGTTTTTTCTTTTTTTCTTTTTTGGTGTGTGCCGTGCCCAACCTCGACCAACAAGGAAGACACGACCACAGGAGATCTTCTTCAAGCAGTTTTATTCAGGAACCTTGATTCAATCTTCTGACCTCTCTCTCTTCTGGCTCTCTCTCCCCGGGGAACGCCCTGCACCACACTTAAATAGCTAGCACTGGCCAGTCCTAGCAAGCCATGTGGGTCATGTAGATAGGCTGTCACTATGTGGAAGCTAGCGGGCCAGGCAGACATAGCCAAATAAGGACTTGTTTACTGCAAGGAGCGCTCACTGTTGGGAGGGTGGAAGGAGGAAACCAGCGCCATCTTTGAGGCGCGGCACGTCGCAGCTCTCTACAGGTGTGGAAGTCAAAACTTTATATATGTTTTCAAACAGCCCCTTTTGGACGTGACTCTGGCATTTTTATAAAAAGCACTATTTGGGATTGCTAGCCACGGGTTTTTTTTTTTTTTAAAGTGCAAATACTGTCAGTAATGTTATATATAAATCAAATTATTTAAGAATTTAAAGTAATTAGTAATTTAAATTTAGATTCACTATAATGCCCATTCTACCCTCTAAAACTATGTGCTTTGCAACTTCAAAACATTAAGGAGCATTATGATTTTGGTAATGTCAAGAGGTATAATTTGTAGTTTGGTTCTTTGATATAAAAAAAATGATAATTCAAGTTTTTCAAAACACGGAGTTCAGGAAAGTGTTTTTCACCTAGGATTTTTGGATGATGGAAGTGACTGTCATCCACACCTTCCCTTCAGCCTTTCAACTATGTGGAAACATGGCATTTTAGGGATAATATCTCAGGGCAGGAATACCAAAATCCCAAAACTCCTAGACTGTGTTTGGTAATCTGGACTTGGTGAACCAAGATTGACAAAAAGAAGCAGGTAAAAATGAAAATCAAAGTGCCACATGCAGTGGTAGAAGGAGATACTAACTTTTTATTTTAATGAGTCACATTAATCATATTCATATCATTACAAAGAATTTCCTCCTCAATCAGGAAGCATTGTGGTTTGTTTTCCTTTTTTTTTTCTTTCCCTACGTTAAAGGTTTTGTTATAGTAGTAACAAGCAACATGTTTCTTTACTATATAGTACAGTTACTTGCTGAGAGACTCCTGCAGGTCTGTTCTCTGCTCTCTGACCTGTACTCTGGTGCAGACTTCCCAACACAATCCTGGTTCTTCTAAACCTTGTCACAGTGGTGTTATCCGTCTCTGACATGGGTTCAAACCAGTACCTAGGTTAGACGGCATGGCCGTTCGGAGACAGGCAGCTAATGTTTCATTGTGAAATCAGGAACACATGACTAAAAAAATCACAGATTTGAAGGTGAACCCACTTAGGGAGAGTCCAACCTTGTATGGGTAGCTTGGCAAGGTTGGAATATCACTTTATGGCTTAGTCACTTGAGTTGGCCAAAGTTTAAGTTCAAAGAAAGAACACGAAAGAAGGATTTTTTTTTAATCTTTTTTTCATTGTCCCAGCTGTCCTGATTACAAGGATGAAAATATTTTATTGCCATGTTTGCTTTTTCTTATCACACTCAGACAATGAGTGCAGTTAATTTCAGTCCCCAATATTTTTAAATTTCTCCTTCTGTTCTGCATGGCCTCTCTTCTTATCCATCTTGGTTCTCCAGGCACTTAATGGTTGCCTGCTATTGTATGGATTTTTTTTTTTGTCACTTTTCTTAACATGGAAACTCTTATTCTGTGTGTTAAGATTAAGCATACATTAGGTAAAACAGTATATATGAACAATAAGTTTTCACAATTTCTACTCACTCCTCTTATATGTAGGTTTCAGAATGTAAAAGAAACTAATATCAAATTCAGCTCCAGAGTCAAACAGAAATGACCCTATCATAAAATTAATTTGTATTTTGTGTTCCCAATGCACAGTCAATGCAGGGCTAGAACAGGGGCAATTGTAATTCAGTTTGACAGTATCATTGCATTGCAGAACAGTGTTTTTACTTTGAACAACCCTTTAAACAAGTGAAGGGTGAGGAGTTATTTAAAATGAGGAAGCAATTGTGCTGATTTGCTTTTGCCCAACCTTGAAATAGCACTCAATAACAAGAGAAGATGGCAACTTGCCCGGATATTGAGGCTTGATTTTCAAATCAAATAATTTCATAGAATCTACAGCATGCCCACTCTTCACCCCTACCAAGAAGGACAGAAAATATTTCCCTAAACTTGAATTTCAAGCACAATTCTCAAAGGTGAACCATATGCCCTTGCAGAAGATATAGACAGTTTAGTGTTAGTAAGGTGATAGTTACAAGATGAGGCATCCTGCCCACATCAGCCAGGGCAGCAAAAGCATTGCAAAGATTAAAGGACAGGACTTGGGGAAGAGCCTGGGGAACAGCATTTGCACTCTAAAAAGGAAGAAAATGATTATAGGATATAAATATCTTAGAAATAAGAACACAGTGTAGAAGAAAAAAAGAGACATAACTGTACACTGACAAATAGCCTGTATTTCCAATGAGAAAAAGTTAGGCCCAAAGTAATAATTGAAAATAAGTTATGAAAGTAAAAGTTAAACGACACTAAAAATCATATATTTAAAATCTCTTTTCTGAAACCAGTAATTGTCTATCACGAACCTGCCCACTCTGCACTCTTCCGGAGCTTCTTCTTCATACCTCATCTTCCCAGCTGTCCTGATTACAAGGATAGAAATATTTTATTGCCATGTTTGCTTTTTCTTATCACACTCAGACAATGAGTGCAGTCACTTTCAGTCCCCAATATTTTTAAATTTCTCCTTCTGTTCTACATGGCCTCTCTTATCCATCTTGGTTCTCCAGGCACTTAACGGTTGCCTGCTATTGTCCGGATGTTTTTGATCCCTATGTGTTACTTTGTCATACTTCAGGAAACACACTCTACAGCTTTGTCAAGAATGTGCCCCTTTAGTCAGTGGCCCCACACTAAGTCTACATTATACCCTCGAGCGCTCCATACTTCACAACAGAGCTCTTTTCCACGTATTCCCAGATTCCCTTTCTCTACTGTGTTCAGTCACTCCTCACAAGTCACCTACATTTAAAAATACAGCTCAACTTATTCCTATCCTTGAAATATCCATGATCATATAGCAGAGGAAGAAACTTTTGTTCAGAAATGCTCATGTTCTTAATTGCTCTGATAGATACTATCTTAACTTTTAAAAGAAAGAATTTCTGAACTTGTCCTTGTAGCTGTAAATAATAAAAATAGATACACCACTGATCCCACAGCTCCCAGTACCCAAATTCTCATGGGGGAGAGACTTCAACTCCCAGAAGTGTGGATAATCCTGAGACCACCGGACAGACGGTCACTTCTGCCCACTTCTGCCCACATACCTGGCCCAAGAGGAAACTGCATAGTACCTCTGGACACCACAATATACAGTTAGGGGCAGGAAACTGCTGGTTTCTGGCTGTGCCTGGAACTGAACCGAACCGGTTTCATAGCTCCCTCCACCAAAATCCAGTGGAGTAGAGAGCTGGACTCTCAGAAATGTGGAAACGTCTCAGAACTCAGAGGAGACAACTACTCTTTCACCACATTCCTGACCCAAAAGGAAATTGCCTAGTGGCATCTATGCCACCTGGGCACAGGGCCCTAGGAGAAGTCAGGGCCAGGACACTTCAAGTTTCTGCCTGCACCAAGAACTGAAAGCCACTCACCAGGAGTGCCTACACAATAGAGAGCAGAGTTCTCTGTTCCCAGATCCAGCTGAAAGAGAACAGGTCTACAGAAGTACTGACACATAGACCTACAGGAGGGTCAAATCAGTATCAAAGACAGAAAGACAGGCTAACACCAGAGACAACTCGATGGCGAGAGGCAACAGAAACTAAGACTACGTGGCATCATCAGAACCCAGTTCTCCCACCAAAGCAAATACTGGATATCCAAATATACCAGAAAAAGCAAGATTTAGATTAAAAAAACACATTTCATGATGATGATGGAGGGAAGACTATAAGGAGAACATAAATAACTCCCTTAAAGAAATACGGGGCATTATAGGTAAACAAATAGAAGCCCTTAAAGAGGAAACACAAAAATCACTTAAAGAATTACAGAAAAACACTACCAAACAGATGAAAGAATTGAACAAAACCATCCAAGATTTAAAAATGGAAATAGAAACAATAAACAAAGCACAAAGGGAGACAACCGTGGAGAAAGAAGACCTAGGGAAAAAATCAGGAGTCTTAGATGCAAGCATCATCAACAGAATACAACAGATAAAAGAGAGAATCTCAGGAGCAGAAGATACCACAGAAAACATCAATACAACCATCAAAGATAGTGAAAAACTCAAAAATCTTCGCCCAAAATATCCAGGAAATCCAGGACACAATGAAAAGATCAAACCTAAAAATAATAAGTATAGAAGAGAGTGAGGACTCCCAACTTAAAGAGACAGTAATATCTTCAACAAAATTATAGAAGAAAACTTCCCTAGCCTAAAGAAAGAGATGCCCATAAACATACAAGAAGCATACAGAACTCCAAATAGATTGGACCAGAAAAGAAATTCCTACTGTGACGTAATAGTCAAAACACCAAATAAACAAAACAAAGAAAGAATATTAAAAGCAGTAAGGGAAAAAGGTCAAATAACATGGGAAGGCAGACATATAAAAATTACACCAGACTTCTCACCACAGACTATTAGAGCCAGAAGATCTTGGGGAGATGCCATACAGACCCTAAGAGAACACAAATGCCAGCCCATGCTACTCTATCCAGCAAAACTCTCAACATAAATGGAGAAACCAAAATATTCCATGACAGAAAAAATTTAGTCAATATTTTTCTACAAATCCAGTCCTACAAAGGATGATAGATGGAAAACTCCAACCCAAGGAAGGAAACTACACTCTAGAAAAAGCAAGAAAGTACTCTCCTTGTAACAAAACCAAAATAAGAGAGCCACACAAACAAAATTTCAGTTCTAACAACAAAAATAACTGGAAGCAACAACCACTATTCCCTAATATCTCTGAAGATCAAGACTCAATTCACCAATAAAAAGACATAGACTAAACAGACTGGATATGTAAAGAGGACCCATCATTTTGCTACCTACAGGAAATACACCTAAAAGACAAAGACAGAAACTACCTCAGAGTAAAAGGCTGGAAAACCACTTTCCATTTCATTAGATGCTGAGAAAGCATTTGACAAAATTCAACACCCCTTCATGTTAAAAATCCTGAAAAGATGAGGAATTCAAGGTCATGCTGAAACATATAAAAAGCTGTCCCACGCACGACTTTCCGCCGGCAAGAAGCACGCGAGACATAGAAATTCTTGCTATGAGTGATACTTTATTCCTATCTCATGGAGAAGCCCCGCGCACCGGCTAGGCGCGCCTATTTAACCCTCGCGCACGCATCCACACCTGATTGGTTGCTTACTCATGATCTCATCAGGCACGCCCCGGAATGGGCAAAGACCTGGCAGGAAGGCACTCTTGCACATGCGCACAGTTAACTTCCTGAGAGGGGGCCAGCTGGCGCAGCGAAGGCTGGCGCCATCTTGACTGACTTGGCCTTCCACGTGGGGCGCAGTGGAAGACAGCACCATCTAGTGGTGGCGAACGTATTGCGGCCCTCTACATCTCACCCTTATAATTTATATAATTTTATAGCAGAAATGATCACCCTATCGCGTGCAATGAGGAAACCTCAGCGATGTGCAAGGGCTGATCAAAGGAACGCTGAGTCTCTCTCAATCCCAGTGCAATGGATCCACAGATCCATGGGGTGCAGGAGCAGAGAACTCAGATACAGAGAGTATCCCTCTCCTCCCAGTGCAATGGACCCACAGATCCATGGGGTGCAGGAGCAGGGAACTCAGATACAGAGTAAATCCTGAACAAGATAACCAAATTCCAGGTGAGGCCCTTTGTACAATGGCCACAAGTGCTTGAGTGATAATGGCCTTGTCACGTTACTGCTGAGATCTGAGTTTGTAAACCAACCATGGTATGAATACTGATCCACAGCATAGGGCTGCAAACAGAGCCACACCCGATAAGTAGTGGGCACCTCATTTGGTCCTCCTCAGCTGTTACCACCAAGGACCGTAGTCAAGCTGCTCTTATAATAAAATTTAGAATTCCCAATTGTTAGTAACCACTCCAGAAAGTTCACCCACTGTACTTGTCTAACAATAGATTGGGGGAGGATAACTCCAGACACTGCAGACACAATGTCTGCAGCAGTAATGGCTGCTACAATAGCAGCGAAAGTGTCAAGGTCTTTTCTAGGACAGTTCAGGATCAGTCATTCTTCTCTGGAACAACCAGCAGACAATGGAACCATTTCTGAGATCTGTATAACCAGGACAGAGTTCTCCAGTCACTGTAGCTTTACACAGGTGGCTTTCTGTGAAGCTACAGTCTGTAAAATGACAACACCAGTTACCAGTTAAGGCAGCAAGAGTCACCAGGGAAATGAAGGGACAGGGGTAACAGCTGGAGTCCAGTCTTCTCCAGGAAGCAGCAGTGTATAGAGTCTGAGCGTAGGCCACAATGGGACGGGAACACACGCAGCGGTAACACTGACTGCAGCAACGGCAAAATCTCTGTGATGACAAAGGATGAAGGGGAATCTTCTATCTTCCTCTCAGGGCAGAGGAATGACTCCAGGGACCCGAACCACGAGAGCTGAATCTTCATGCTCCCAGGATCAGCATGTCTCACCAGACACTCAGGCAGCTGGCACACTCCTGTAGCATCCTGTAGAAAAAACACAAACATTTCCTCTTCCCCATATAAAATATCTGGACAGGAACATGTCAATAAGTGGATCTCTATTTCACCTAGGCAGAAGTATGCCTAGTTGTAGGGTGCCATAAACTTTGGCATCCAAATTTTTAAAATTGAAATATTTTAAAATTGAAATAAAAGGAACATTATTTAGCATACAGGGATAACTCCCCCTTTTTATTTATTAAGATATAGTAAAGATATTATTTATTAAGGTAAGTCCTCGAGGATTAAGTTGAGGACACTGAGCACTTGTATTTATAAATTGACTTGTATACCAAATTATCGTTTCCAGCATAATTGTATTGGATATATAAAGAATGAGATTTTTTTTGACTAATTGTTCTTATGTAAGGCCTATAATCTGTCTGGAATCTTGTCCTCCCTTGTTAAGGAGCCCAGGCAATCCAGTTTGAGTTCTTAAATGTCCTATAAAGGAACAGTATATAGTGTTCTTAACCACTAAGCCATTTCTCTAGCACCTCACAAACTTTATTTACCTAAACATAAGCATTAATTAGAAATGTCAAATCTTGTAAATATTGTCCAGATTCAGTCTTACTAGAAATCTCTGAGCTGGCAGGGTGAGGCTGGGAGTTGAAAGTAAACAAATGGAGTCTTCCTCTTTTCGTGAGGGTGTGTTATCAACTCTATTACCATTTTTAAAGAGCTGGGTCTATGGTTTTGTTTAATTGTCTGAGCCAGAGCACTGAAGGGACAGTGAGTTGTCAGACAAATTTACACTGAAATCACTCACTGATTTTAGGTAGAAAACTTGTCTCTAATAAAGCATTAAGTAATTGAAATCAATTGTAAACCACAAGCCACACATTGGCTATCAGTATATGAATAGAAAGCTTGATTTTTTAACATTTTAAAAACAGCGGCTAAAGCATGGAATTAAATAACCTGTGTTGAAGCAATAGAAACTCAAGAGAATAAACAAGTGATCTAATCATATATGTAGCCTTTTCATTAGATGAACCACCTATAAATGTACTAAGCGCATTTCCTATGGGTAGTACGCACAAATATGTAGGAAGTACAAAACCATGTAAAGAATAAAATTATCAATTTTGTCTGAAAATTTTGTATATGTAATAGGCCAAATATCAGTATTTAGTAGTAACCAGTTAATTGTTGTTTGGAATAAGATATGTTTTACCAGGTTTCTATTTAAAATACTTCCATGACTCTAGTCCACAACTCTGTACTAACACAGCTGAAGCTTTATCTCCAATGTGCATAACAAAGACCTAAGTCCTCTGGTAAGGTGAGGAACTTAGCCAATTAACATATCTTTAGTAGCTTAAAATTAGCTTTAAATATTCTTATCCGGAGTAGTGTAACAGCTACTCCCCAAATATTAAAGCTCATTTTGAGAGCAAAGGTTTGTAATAAAAATTTCCATATACATTGAAAGATTTAAGTTCTAACTTCTTACACTGAAGAAGCAACAAAATTACCTAATATGAGGCTGTTAGCCATTCTTAATGATATCACTTTATGGGCTCTCTAAAACTATAAGCAAGCTCACGAAATGAAAACTCACAATTGTTATGACGAAAACAAATTGTATAAAATCAATCCTCTAAATCTGTCTTGAAATGGCAGTTGGAGTAAGGAAACTGGCTGTAATGCTCTCACAAGTTCTAAAACCTCATCAATCCTTCATAAATCTTGTAACAATCTCTACCTGTTTGATTTTTTCTCAATTATAAATAAGCTTGAGTTAGTGTAACGTTAGCAATCTTTTAATTACAATCTTTAAGTTCTCCTTGTAACACCAGAACACAGCCATGAGGTCACCTGAATTCTGAGTGACTAGGCAGCTGTTCTCCGGGCAGTGGAAATTAGCATTAGAATACAGATAACTTCAGGGCAAGCCACAGCTTTAGAAAGCAAAACTTGCTAGGCGGCTGTTTTTGGGGCAGTGGAATTAGCATTAATATACAGATAACTTCTGGGCAAGCCACAACTTTGGAAAGCAAAACTCAAACTCCAACAAACAATCTAGTCTCCAAGACACCCCAAGTCTATCTATTATGTTGTAAAGTTTGACTGTCAATTCTCTCCAATACCTCAACAAAAGGACAATTTCCTAAATTCTTTTATAAGCCTGGTTTCTAGCATAAGAATTCCATAAAAACATTACCTCAATTTAGACCTGTCTCACTAGGGTGGCCCAATGTCACAAGTTGTCTAGAATTACTTCATCCAAATTACCAGCTTTATGTCAACTTTCTGTTACCAGTATTATACCTTTTTAACCATATCCAATAACTTGAAAGCCAATAGTCCACAACCAAGGCAAGCAGAGCATATTTATACATTTAAAACCAATGAGAAACAAAATTGAAATGGCTACACCTATCTTTAATATTTAGACCAAGCACCATTTTTACCCTTTTGTTATGATTTTAAGAGAAGCACCTTGTCACCTGTTGAGTCAATTAATCAGTCAGGGATTTTTCTAAGAGAAACAGCTATCAACTCTTGTACCAAAGAAGCTGAGAAGCTGTTAGCGCCTTTAATATCAGCCCGTGTAGACGCTTAGCCAGCCTCTAAGCAGGTCCTCCAGCTAATCTAGACACCTGGCTCTAGGCACAGGGCTTCAAAGACCTGATTGAAACTGTTTTTTATTCATTTGTTCCTTTTTGAAACGAATTAAAACCAAGTCAAGGTGTGCACGACCGGCAGATAAAGTTTTTACCATTTTTCCTTTTGAACATGAAACATAAAACTTTTAGACAACGAGAAACAAAAACCACAGACATACACTGACAGACATGGGGACATCCTGGTGCACCAGAGACAAACAATAGACAAAGAGGGGAAAAAGCCAGATGGTGTTCACGGCGACTATCCACTCGAGTGGAGCTGATATGGGCGATGGATTGTCTCAATTCCTGGACTAGTCCACCAACGTGTTGAAACCCAATTCTGTAAGACACTGAGAGATATTATCTGAGCAGTATGACCGACATTCGCCAATGGTATGGAAGTGAAACACAGCCCTGAGTATTTTTACTCACAACCCAATTACATTAACTCTATCAGGCTGTGCACGGGCACTGAGATGTCCTTTTGTTTGATTCTCCTGAATAAATTTTCAGGCGGTCTGCCTCGATCAGATCTGATCAGTATGGCTCTGCAAACCTGTCGCGTCAGCGCACAGACGCCGTGGCGTCCCGAGAGCCGGCGCCGGAGCTTAAGTACACCTTTTACAGGCATAAAGACAAAATTTTTCTCCCAAAATATTGTGTTCTGTTTATCTCCTCCCTTGTTCTCTCCCGGGGCGTTTTTTCCCCACTCTCTCTCTCCCTCGGATCTAAAGTCCTCGAGAGGGTCTCTTTTCTTAAGTGCACTTTTTTCCTTTAAACTCTTTAGTTCGTTATCTAACCCTGTTTCTGACGCACTGTCTCGCCCTCCCCCCAACGCTCTCCGCTTTGCTGTTACAGCTGGGCAGTTCCCACGCGACCTCTGCTGCCGTTTGGCGGTAGCTAGAAACTCAAAGATCAATAGAAAAAGCCCGAGGGTTGCCAGAGCAACCACAGTGGCACCTGCCGCGTCCGGCAGGGGACTGAGTTGGAGCAGATCAAGGCTAGCCATGGTCTCTCAGAGTTTTTTACCTGTATTCCATAGCTTCTGAATTTCTTCCGTGACACGGAGGCCTCTCGTAGCGCCGGCGATGTTTTTGTCCCGGATTTCTCGGCACCAAATGTCCCACACGCGACTTTCCTCCGGCAAGAAGCACGCGAGACATAGAAATTCTTGCTATGAGTGATACTTTATTCCTATCTCATGGAGAAGCCCCGCGCGCCGGCTAGGCGCGCCTATTTAACCCTCGCGCACGCATCCACACCTGATTGGTTGCTTACTCATGATCTCATCAGGCACGCCCCGGAATGGGCAAAGACCTGGCAGGAAGGCACTCTTGCACATGTGCACAGTTAACTTCCTGAGAGGGGGCCAGCTGGCGCAGCGAAGGCTGGTGCCATCTTGACTGACTTGGCCTTCCACGTGGGGCGCAGTGGAAGACAGCGCCATCTAGTGGTGGCGAACGTATTGCGGCCCTCTACAAAAAGCAATATACAGCAAAACAGTAGCCAACATTAAACTAAATGGAAAGAAACTTGAATCAAACCCACTAAAATCAGGTATTAGACAAACCCACTAAAATCAGGGACTAGACAATGCTGCCCACTCTCTCCCTACATATTCAATATAGTACTCAAAATCCTAGTCAGAGCAATCAGACAATGAAAGGAGTTGGGTCAAAGGAATACAAATTGGAAAGGAAGAATTCAAAATATCACTATTTGCAGATGATATGATAGTATACATAAGTGACCCCAAAAGTTCCTCAAACCTGATAAACTACTTCAGCAAAATGGCTGAGTATAAAATTAACTCAAACAAATCAGTAGCCTTCATCTACTCAAAGGATAAACAGGCTGAGAAAGAAATTAGGGAAATGACACCCTTCACAATAGTCACAAATAATATAAAACACCTGGGTGTGACTCTAACCAAGCAAATGAAAGGTCTGTATGACAAGAACTTCAAGTCTCTGAAAAAAGAAGATCTTAGAAAATGGAAAGATCTCCCATGCTCATGGACTGGCAGGATTAATATAGTAAAAATGGCCATTTTCTGGGGTTGGGGATTTAGCTCAGTGGTAGAGCGCTTGCCTAGGAAGCACAAGGCCCTGGGTTCGGTCCTCAGCTCCAAAAAAAAAAAAGAACCAAAAAAAAAATGGCCATTTTGCCAAAAGCAATCTTCAGATTCGGATAATCCCCATCGAAATTCTTCATAGAGTTAGAAAGAGCAATTTGCAAATTCATTTGGAATAACCAAAATCCCAGGATAGTGAAAAATATCCTTAAAAATAAAATAACTTCTGGGTAAATCATCATCCCTAACATCAAGCTGTATTACAGATCAATAATGATATTGGTATGGTATTAGTACAGAAGCAGGCAGATAGATCAGTGCCGTAGAATTGAAGACCCAGAAATGAACCCACACATCTATAGTCACTTGATCTTTGACAATGGACCTAAAACCATACAATGGAAATAAGTGCTGATCAAAGTGGATATCAGCATGTACAAGAATGCAAATAAATCCATTCTTATTGCCTTGTACAAAGCTTAACTCCAAGTAGATCAAGGACCTCCACATCAAACCAGATACACTCAAACTAATAGAAGAAAAAGTGGGGAAGAGTCTCAGTCACATGAGCATTGGAGAAAATTTCCTGAAGAAAACACCAATGGCTTATGCTCTAAGATCAAGAATTGACAAATGGGACCTCATAAAACTGCAAAGCTTCTGTAAGGCAAAGGACATTGTCATTAGGACAAAACGGCAACCAACTGTTTGGGAAAAGATCTGTACTAATACTACATCTGATAGAGGGCTTATATCCAAAATATACAAAGAATTCAAGAAGTGAGACTCCAGTGAGTCAAATAATCCTATTAAAATATGGGGTAGAGAGATAAACAAAGAATTGTCAGCTGAGGAATATCGAATAGTTGAGAAGTACCTAAAGAAATGCTCAACATCCTTAGTTATCAGGGAAATGCATATAAAAACAACCCTGAGATTCTACCTCACATCAGTCAGAGTGGCTAAGATCAAAAACTCAAGTGACAACAGATGCTGGTGAGAGTGTGGAGAGAGAGAAACACTCCTCCATTGTTGTTAGGATTGCAAACTGGTACAACCACGGTGCAAATCATTCTGGAGGTTCCTCAGAAAATTGGACATTACCTGAGGACTAAGATATATCTCTCCTGAGCATATACTCAAAAGATGCTCCAACGTACAATAAAGTCACTTGCTCTACTATGTTCATAACAGCCTCATTTATAATAGCCAGAAGCCGGAAAGAATCCAGTGTTGTTCAACAGAGGAATGGATAAGCAACATAATAAAGGTGTGCATTCAACTTAAAGGAAATTTCAGAATGTTCAGATACAAGCCAGGTGTAGTTGCACATGCCTTCAGTCATAGTATTAGGGTGGCAGAGGCAGCTGCTATGTATTTGAGACCAGTTTTCTGTACATTTCAACTACCTGGACAGCTAGCACTAAATAGAGCTATCTCAATACTAAATACTCTATCTCAAAAATCCAATAAGTAAACAAATAACTTTAAATCATAATCAATGCACTTGATAATTCATTGATAGGAAAACTTCCCAGTGCACACATGTGGTCCTCTACCTGACAGGTGAGTTTGCTGATAACACTGGGAAGTATAACTAGATAACAGAGAAATTAGTTGATACAGTAAAGCCAGATAGATGAATATAATAGAAAAAAAGCTTTAAAGAGGAATACAGAAGTCCACGGGGAAAGGAGCTAATATTTTCTGTCTTTAGAATTCCTAGTCAGCTTGAGTCATAAGTCAGAAGAAGTAATAGTGTTTCCTGCCAAGCTAAGAAGAGAGAAGCTGCCAAGATCCTGTTCTACAGAGAAGATGGTGACAGTTCTTTTGCATAGGACAACTGGCTAATCTCTGGAGAAAAGCATGTGACCTTAGGAAACAAGTGGGCAGCAAGGTGTGACCAAGAGTGAGAGCGCTTATTTGGTAGTATAAGGAGTAACTGGCAAAATTTCCTGGTGATGAATATCATTTAATAATGGAAGTGCTCACCTTATACAATAAATTTTAACATATTATAATTATTTATGCAATCATCTATTTACATTTATACAATTATATAATGTACACTTACATAATTTTGCATTTTTTTTAATTATTAACTTGAGTATTTCTTATATACATTTCGAGTGTTATTCCCTTTCCCGGTTTCCGGACAAACATCCCCCTCCCCCTTTCCCTTCCTTATGGGTGTTCCCCTCCCTGCCCTCCCCCCATTGCCGCCCTCCCCCCAACAGTCTAGTTCACTGGGGGTTCAGTCTTAGCAGGATCCAGGGCTTCCCCTTCCACTGGTGCTCTTACTAGGATATTCATTGCTACCTATGAGGTCAGAGTCCAGGGTCAGTCCATGTATAATCTTTACGTAGTGGCTTAGTCCCTGGAAGCTCTGGTTGCTTGGCATTGTTGTACATATGGGGTCTTGAGACCCTTCAAGCTCTTCCAGTTCTTTCTCTGATTCCTTCAACGGGGGTCCTATTCTCAGTTCAGTGGTTTGCTGCTGGCATTCGCCTCTGTATTTGCTGTATTCTGGCTGTGTCTCTCAGGAGCGATCTACATCCTGCTCCTGTCAGCCTGCACTTCTTTGCTTCATCCATCTTGTCTAATTGGGTAGCTGTATATGTATGGGCCACATGTGGGACAGGTTCTGAATGGGTATTCCTTCAGTCTCTGTTTTAATCTTTGCCTCTCTCTTCCCTGCCAATGGTATTCTGTTCCCCTTTTAAAGAAGGAGTGAAGCATTCACATTTTGATCATCCATCTTGAGTTTCATTTGTTCTAGGCATCTAGGGTAATTCAAGCATTTGGGCTAATAGCCACTTATCAATGAGTGCATACCATGTATGTCTCTCTGTGATTGGGTTACCTCACTCAGGATGATATTTTCCAGTTCCAACCATTTGCCTACGAATTTCATAAAGTCATTGTTTTTGATAGCTGAGTAATATTCCATTGTGTAGATGTACCACATTTTCTGTATCCATTCCTCTGTTGAAGGGCATCTGGGTTCTTTACAGCTTCTGGCTATTATAAATAAGGCTGTGATGAACATAGTGGAGCACGGGTCTTTTTTATATGTTGGGGCATCTTTTGGGTATATGCCCAAGAGAGGTATAGCTGGATCCTCAGGCAGTTCAATGTACAATTTTCTGAGGAACCTCCAGACTGATTTCCAGAATGGTTGTACCAGTATGCAACCTCACCAACAATGGAGGAGTGTTCCTCTTTCTCTGCATCCTCGCCAGCATTTGCTGTCACCTGAGTTTTTGATCTTAGCCATTATCACTGGTGTGAGGTGAAATCTCAGGGTTGTTTTGATTTGCATTTCCCTTATGACTAAAGATGTTGAACATTTCTTTAGGTGTTTCTCTGCCATTCGGCATTCCTCAGCTGTGAATTCTTTGTTTAGCTCTGAACCCCATTTTTTAATAGGGTTATTTGTCTCCCTGCGGTCTAACTTCTTGAGTTCTTTGTATATTTTGGATATAAGGCCTCTATCTGTTGTAGGATTGGTAAAGATCTTTTCCCAATCTGTTGGTTGCCGTTTTGTCCTAACCACAGTGTCCTTTGCCTTACAGAAGCTTTGCAGTTTTATGAGATCCCATTTGTCGATTCTTGATCTTAGAGCATAAGCCATTGGTGTTTTGTTCAGGAACTTTTTTCCAGTGCCCATGTGTTCCAGATGCTTCCCTAGTTTTTCTTCTATTAGTTTGAGTGTGTCTGGTTTGATGTGGAGGTCCTTGATCCACTTGGACTTAAACTTTGTACAGGGTGATAAGCATGGATCGATCTGATAATTTTGCATTCTTAACATATTATACATACTTCCTTTGACATTCTTGACATTTTGCTGACTACTTTATTGGACACAATACTTACACAGGAATTTATAGTAATATAAGATCAGATTGTAATACTGTTTATTAATTAGGAGACATTATTCCATCAAGTTGAAATTGAACTAACTTAATTGTATTTGTACTGTAGCTATAAGGCCTAGGGTCAAAGAATAATTATAAAGAATGCGTTTTACTGTGGAACAACTTCTCTTATAATCACACTCTTGCCTGGTTTGCTTTGCTGGTTTGTACTACCATGTTCTTATATTTCCTACTTATAGCTAAAACATTACACTGAGATATATTAAACAGGTGGAACGCAATTACTTATTTAACTCCATTTTTGTGTTCCCTTAAAGTAACTCAGAATCATAAAACATTCATAGTATGAAAGCAACAGAAATTGCCTACATTTTAGTTCTATGAACAGCCTTATTACCATTTTGATCTTGTATCTTAATGTTTTTATGTATAAAGTGGACAATTCAGCTGTAAGGACTAAAATTTAAGTGAGGATAAATAATTTCACAATGTTAAATTTAATCATTGGCACAAAATCCCCGAATATTTATGAAGCAGCTCTAGTGAGCTTAACATATCAGCACACACTATATTAAGCTCAACATGGCTGAAAACAAATAACAAGCCATTTAAGCGAGCAGGAAACATATTTCAGTAAATGGTTGATCCTGAAAAGAACATTAATTTTAAAAGTTATGTATTCACGATAATATACATATATATGCTATATATCTACATACTATATATGCTGCAATACATAATATTTATATGCTGTAACATATATGCTGTAAAAGTTGGAAGGTTAAACTTAGGGAAGAAATACAAAACTATTTAAAACAAGTTAAATACATGTCAGTGCAATTAACAAACCTATAAAGGATAGGATTTGGAAGAAGAAACTATATGACTGTTTCTTAAAATTAATTTAAATAGCATATTATAGACATTGTAGAATGAATGAGAGTTGGCATGTAAGGATTTAGCTCCTTTCTCAAAGATCAAGCTCAAAGAAGAAAAACCACATGATCATCTCATTAGATGCTGAGAAAGCATTTGACAAAATTCGATTCCCATTCAAAATAAAAGTCCTGGAAAGATCAGGAATTCAAGGCCCACACCTAAACATAGTGAAAGCAGTATACAGCAAACCAGTAGCCAACATCAAACTAAATGGAGAGTAATTTGAAGTAGTCACACTAAAATCAGGGGCTAGACAAGGCTGCCCACTCTCTCCCTACCTATTCAATATAGTATTTGAAGTCTTAAGAAGAGCAATAGATAACAAAATGAGGTCAACGGGATACAAAGTGGATAGGAAGAAGTAAAAATATCACTATTTCCAGATGATATGATAGTATACTTAAGTGAGCCCAAAAATTTTACCAAAGAACTCCTACAACTGATAAACACCTTCAGCAATGTGGTTGGATATAAAATTAACTCAAACAAATCAGTAGCCTTCATATACTGAAAGGATAAACAGGCTGAGAAAAAAATTGGGGGAAAAACACTCTTAGATTAGCCACAAATAATATAAAATACATTGGTGTGGCTCTAGTCAAGCAAGTGAAAAGATCTGTATGACAAGAACTTCAAGTCTTTGAAGAAAGAAATTGAAGATCTCAGAAGATGGAAACACCTTTCATGCTCATGTATTGGCAGGATTAATAAAGTAAAAATCTCCATGTTTAAAAACAATCTACAGATTTAATGCAAAACCCATCAAAATTCCAACTCAATTCTTCATAGAATTAGAAAAAGCAATTGGCAAATTCATCTGAAATAACCAAAAGCCCAGGATAGTGACAACTATTCTCAATAGTAAAAGAACTTCTAGGGGAATCACTATCCCTGACCTCAAGCTGTATTACAAGAACAATCATGAAAAAAACAAACAAACAAACAAACAAAAAACCCAAAAACAACCTGTATGGTATTGGTACAGAGACAGGCAGGTAGATCGATGGAATCAATCTGAAGGCCCAGAAATGAACCCACACACCTATGGTCACTTGATAATTTTTCTGAAGCCAGTTATATATAGATAATATTAGTCAGGAATAGGCTATTGGCTGCCCAGTGTCTACACTTATACCAAAGTTGCCTTTTATTATTTTACACTTGTTTGCTCAGCTTAGTGCTCTCCCTAGGTATCCAACTAATGCTACTGAAATTGATCCTGGCAGTGCTTAAGGGCTACCCGGTGTTCTGGGCTCCTGAATGAAAGATAAATAAATACAGTATTTTTATTTTTATATGCCTTAAACAGCTCAATTGCTGGACTACTAACTTCCACACCCCTCTGATATTCTCCAGTTATGAATCACTAAAATATAGTCCATCTTTGTTTCCCTAGACCCAGATATGCAGCTGCCTTGGGCCTTGATCCCCCAGCTCCTACTTAGCTATTCTCTCTGTCCAGCATGGCTCAGGTATTCTGTCTCTACTCTCCTCCCAACTTGGCAGATCTCTCTCTTTTCCTCCTGTCTCTCTCTAGCCTAGGAATCTTAAAAGTTTCACATATGTCTGCCTTGTCATTAGCTGTTGTCATCTTTATTTTCCAGCAGAACCAAGTGTGGCAGGGTCTCTCAGTATCTTATTTGTGTGACACTGCAAACAGGTTTTGGGGGAACATAATTTGCATGAGACTACAAGCAGCTGTATTCACTAGTCTCAATCACCTTCCTTCTTTTTTAGGAGAGCTGGATTCTATTCTTTGGAGCCAGAAATGATCAAACCTGCAACTCCTATTAGCACAATTTGTCACTGGAACCTTTAGGCCTAGCTATATCTTTTTAAGCTAATTCTTTTGCCTGTTAAAATTATAATACCATTATATTTCTCTCTTTCCTCTCCTCATTCCAAACCCTATTACTTAGATTGATATCTAGTGTAGGACCTGCATTACTATTGAGCACCGAAAACTAGGAGTAGTGTTTGCAGATGGAAGATAGAAAGATAAAGCTACTTAAGGCCCAAGTGTCACATTACACAGGCAGTTGAATACATACATATATATCCCCTTTACATGATGATACCAATTCAGGAATATTATATTTTGTCCTGATAATTCCCTAAAGATAGATAAAATAAAGCTTACAAAAGACTACTAATGATTGGAGAATGAAAATCATTTCTTTCTCAAAATTGGATATTGCTAAAAAGTTCAAAAAATTCTAAAATAGCTATTTTCAAACTAGAGTATCAATTATGAACCTCAATGAAATCTAAGCCTTTTAAAATATGTATTTATTTTTACTCATGTATGTTCATTATACATACATAACATTGGGAGTCATATAGATATTTCTTCCCCTTGCATTATGTACTTTGACTGTATACACTTCTCGTTCCTCCATTAACTCTTTTTTCATCCTAAGCTTTGGTTGATCTCCTCCTATCTTCTAGACTCTCTTCTGTTGAAATAATATAAAAATAGTGGATAAAAGGTTATCCTTTTAGTCTAAGATTAAGAAACTTCTGATCTTAAATATGGACAAAAGATGCCATTGTGACTCTTTAGCAGCATATGGTGATTGTCAAATGGATAATCTGGTTCTCTAGGAGAAATAATTGTAATGTGCTGTTAACACAGATAATGAATATTTGGTAGATTAGGAATTAAATTGAAAAAGTAAAGTTGCAAAAATTATTCATAATACAAATAATACTATAAGTGACTATACAATTCTAGTAGTGATAGTATTAAACTTATTCCTGCTGGTTGAAAACATAACACAAATATTATGTTATATTACTGTGCAATGGTGCTTTTGCCTGTGTTAGCAAATTTGTTTCAAAATTCCTGAGCATGTGTGCTTCTGTCTTACAAGTACCACTGAATCTTATTGCTTCTTTGTTTAGAACTTAATTGAAAATTATAATGCATATTTACTTTATGTCTATGCAAATATGCCTATTAACCTTTCAAATTCTTTATTATTAACTCTTCTGGGACATTATACACTAGAAAGATGGAGTCACATTGCTAAGATCTTTGGAGTTAGTTGGGTAGTCCTTAACTCCTGGAATCTCATGTGACTATAAGTTTATTTCCTATTGATTATTCTCAAAGTTAGTCTATAAAAATTTAATCTCTCTCAATATTTCTAACACTTTCATTTTATCTTTCCCAAGCAATTTATACTTTTGTAGGCAAAAATCAGAAATTTTCTATCTCAGAAATGATTCTATATTGGTATACATAAAATATCTTAAAATGTATATATTTCCTGCCACTGACTAAAGAGAAAACTGTTTCTCAAGGACTGGTGAATGCAGAAAATAGAAGTTAGAAATTTCACAACCATAGTGATTACTTCATCTTCCCAACACAGAAAACCAAACAATAATGGTATCCTGTGAAAATTAAGTGACCTGTTATCTAGATAACTAAAGCTACTCAAACGTTTAGTGTTGCTCTTGCAACCATACATACCTTTGAGTTGATTTTCCTACAAGTCCTTCAGTCATCATGTGTCACTAAGCATGCCTCAGTCTCACTCCTCTACTTACCACGCACTCATGGAATATACATCGTTTTCCTCCAACATATGAAGCACCTGCCACATTAGTTAAAATTATTACATTTTGACATTATTATATAGGTCCTATTATTTTAATATTAATTAAACATTAATACTTGTTATTGTAAAAGACAATAAAAAGCTGCATAATGATGGGTAAAATGATCTAAGAACGTAGCTTCACTTTCAAAGTACTGAATTCAGTAGAAATAAGAAAAATTTCATTTTAATGAAAGATTTTTCAGTTATAGTCTATTATTTTGGGCTACCCAATAAAGAGTAGATACCCAGCCTACAGTTCATTTTATCAAATGGTAAGAATAAAGTTCACAGAACAAGTGAAATTTCCTTATTCTCATTTTTTATGTTGATGGGATTAAAGACCATTTACAAGTACCAGCTTTTTCCATGTAATGAAATCTTAAATGACAAGTGACTCTATAAACGGAGGGAGGCATTCTGTCGTGCTACATTGGCAATCCTGGTTTTTGTCCTTTTCTTTATTTCATCCTTTTTTCTCTTCAATCAGAGAAAGTTCCTGGGATTTAATAACTGGACTCTATTTTTCTGAGGCACGCTGCAAATTCCATTGTGTGTTCAGCAACATCTAGTTAGCCTGCCTGAATTTCTTCCAACACCTTTGTTCTGACAAAACTTCTGGTGAAAAGAATCTCAGAGACAGGGAAATGAGTGGGTGGAAGGGGGAGGAAACACATACACAAGCACAGTTTGAAATGAAAAATAAATCAAGGTGTAATCTTCATTGAGTTATGTTAGGCTTTGCTACAGACAATACTTGGCAGTTTTTATCTTGTAGAAACTTGTAAGTAATTCACCTTGAAGATGATTTTACTGTATCTGAACAAGGGTCTGCACTTTCTTTCACACCTCTCCTCTGAAGCTCTTGTCAAACTTCATCTATTTAAGGTAAAAGTCAAACTTTGTCATTAAGTAAGTCTGAAGATTTAGTTCTGTGGATGAGGGCCGAGGTCTGCAAACATTTCTCAGAGATGTGAATTTCTGACTTTTAATTTAGGTTAAAAAATTTGCTTGCAAGGAAATGCACCATTTTTGTAGTTCAAACTGAAACTTGATTGGTAGATATTCATTTATCTGCAAACTGATTTAAAGAAGAAAAGGCAAGTAGTTTTTCTCACTTTTGCAAGAATCTGACAAACCCTGACCAAGAATGAGTTACTGACTAATCATTAATGTTCCTTCCCCGGGAATGCTAGAAGAACCCAGAGGGGTTGCTTATTACCTCTACCCCTAGTTACAATGCTAGGTATGTAAATGCCAGAACATTGGACTGGAAAGCAGACCACACAACTGTTATTTTGATTTGTCATAGTATCTTAGAAAGATATCTACCTTAATTTCTTAGAATATATGTAGATTAACAAAACATTAAACACTATTTAAAGCTTTTTCAAAATGTTTTTATTTTTTTTTTACAAATAAAGTTTTATTGAAAAACAGTCACACTCATTTGTTTATTCAGTAATTATGGCTGTTTTTATGCTATGAAGACAATAGAGCTAGGCAGTTATGACACAGACAACATGGCCTGCCAAGTCCAGAGCATAAAAGTCTCAGGTCTTTTATAGAGCATGCAGGCTGACACCTAGCGAAGTAACAAGGGCCACTTGTCTTACGGTAACTTGCATCCTTTTCAGAGGCATCCAAAGAGCTACAGTCAGAGAAAATATGTGTACAGAAGTTCAGTGTGTGTGTGTGTGTGTGCGTGTGTGTGTGTTGCAAACTTGTAAGCTAGCATTTGGGAGGCAGAAGCAGGAAGATTTTAAGAGTTTGTAGCTAGCATGGACTGTTTGAAAACTGATCATAAAATGTAGGAATAAACAACATGTGGCCTATGGCTTTTATGACACACAGTTTAAAGGAGGAAATTAAAAATACAAAACAATAGGCAGTATCTCTAGGCAATAATTTCAATGAACCGGATGGGTATAGAGAAAACCAAGGTCCAATGCAATACATATGTCAAGTGACCATTCCTTGTGTTAGCAACAGTATAACTCCAGCTGACAGAATTAAAAATGGCTGACAGACTGTGTCTGCCATGATGGTATACAGACCTCTTTCTCTGAAAATGTCCAGAAGAGATGAAGAGGGAGAGGCTAGGAACTGTGAGGCATTGCCTAAGGTCCTGGTCTCCAGGACTCAGAAATTCAGGGGAATGACAGGCCAGTACTTTGGCTGCTTTCTGTCACAGTGTTTGTCAAAGCTCAGCTGTACAGCAGCCTCCAAGGCCAGGATCTTGGGAGCATTGTTCCCATATAAGCGCTTCATCTCTGCTTGGTCCCGCTCCCAGAGCTTCTCAGATGGGGGCTCCATTGACCTGTGGTCGTTGAAATACAGGCCATGGTCCGCATTCCACATAGTCATTCAGACACTCCTCATCTAACTGCTGCTGTCGCCTTCGCTCTTCTCTGTGCCTTCAGTCTGTGAGAAGTACTGGCAGAGCTCCTTCCATATTGCTCAGGTCACACTTCACTTTGTCATCTGAATCGACTCCAGCTCTTCCTCTTCACACAGTGTTTCATCTTCTCTTGGGGGTACTTTTGAGATGGGAAACATTGAAGGGAGACTCCTGCCACTCCGTGTGCTCGCCTTGAGAGTTTCAAGGACGTCCAGCCTCATAAGCAAGGGAGTTCCAGGGAAGAACTCCATGAGAGAAGAACCATGGGGAAGTGAAATAGGAATCCCTGAACTTTCTGTAGCAGGCATTCTGCTGACTTTGCATCCAGAGCATTGCATGATGATAATGTGTCCAGTATCTTGCATGTACTGGGTAAGAATACCAAGATGCAGTAGCCCTCATTTTGAGGTCATTGCTGCTATCTCTGATTGCAAAAGTCTAAGTGGGAATTCGTGGGCACACAGCTTGCAGATTTCAGGCGGTGGGCAACAATGGGCCTAGTTCTCATAGTGGGTATGTTTGCAACTTTTTTCTTTTAAATCACATCTTAATTATTTATGGAAACCCCCAAGTAGCTAAATGTAGAATTCTCATATAATAAAAAGGGAAATTAGTCATTTCTGAAAGTGATTGATATATGAAGAACAGAAGAAGTATGTGTGTCAACTAGATAATAACAAAAGAACAAGGAAAGGATAGTGAGCAACCCTTGAATTTCTTCCCTGTGGCAGGCATTATTTAGGTCAGAGCTCTGCTTATTCTGTGACCTCATTTTCTCCCCATGGGTGTAATTACCACTAACTGTTAGTACATTGAGTTTCTAAGGAGCTGAGGTCTTGATCAGGATCCTGGAGAATATTAGGGCAGAGTTCGAAATTAGTCGTCTGCAATCTGTATTCATTTTATCAAGTGTACAACTGCAGGAACAAAGGGTATGTCTGTAAACTTTTGGAACAGCTTAAGTCAATGTTCACTCAAAGGCATCAAGTGATCCAAAGCATGGCCAGGAAGTGATTGGACGACTACAAGCTATAGAAAAACAAAGAGGAATGAGTTTTGTGTTTAGAGAAACTCAGCTATCCACACATGAAAGTAAGTGCCATTATAGATCACACTCTTCCTAAGTGTTGAATGAATAGCAAACAATATGGGTCTGAATGTACTGAGCAAATAAAAAAGAACTGTGTAAAATGAAAGTTACTATTGTCAGTTCTAAGAAATATTGCATCTTTGACACCTTTATTGAGGTAGAATTAATAAAAATATAGTTAATAAAAGTATGAATAGATTAAAGTGATATTTTGATACTATGCAATGTGGAATAAGTACTATAATTTCACTAAGACCCTCTCACAGTCAGCTATCCACTGGTAGATATGATAAGAGTACTTGGAGTATATTCTGTTAGAAATTTCTAGTATATCATACACTATTTTAGTTCATCTACCATACTATATATTAGATATCTGAAATATTTTATCTTAAGCCAATAGGTTGATTTAATGTATATTTAATATATCTTAAATACAAGCTTTCTAGACAATTTTCTTTTGTTCTTAAAATTTACCAAAAAAAGGTAAGGCTTAAGCACAAACTTAAGAAATAGGAAGATATGATAATGTGACTACAGTGTTCTAGAAACATTATCCATGTCCTCAGCATAATGATGTCTTGAGTTTTTAAACATCTAGCACAGCAGCAATGTTCTTTCACAGACTAATATTACTTTATCTCCTATGGAGAAAACAATAGCTTTGGCAAGGTTCAGAGGCCCATGAGTACCTAGAGTCAAATCATCACCAGTACAAACCAAGGATTTATCTCATAGTTTCCAGACTATACTCCTTTTTCAGTATAAATACGTATTTCAAATAATACATTTTGATCTATAGTGGACAAGAACTTGGGGAATAATGAAATGCTTTGACTTTCAATACTAATGAACTGTCTCTCTATTTAAGTACATATCAATCTTCGTGATGATCTTGGGTGAACAACAATGTTGGCATTTGTTTTGCATCAGAGGAACCCAATTAGCTAGAATCATTTTGTTAGGTCTTCCCGGCATATGTTAACAATAAGTTAGCAATTATAGTTTAATATTTGTCCTCTGCTCCCACTTAAAATAAGCAAATTTATTCAGATGATGAATTTAGGATCCAAACAATTTCCAAGACTGTGTAGGGTTGATAATAGAGTTAAATGAGTCAAATTTAGCATATAGACTTCCAACTGCAGTATCTGGGCAGCTAAACAACATGGAGTCCTTTCTACAGCAGAATAGTCTCAAAAGTCAAATATTCCAAGTGTGAATTGAAAGAAGAGTTTCATACCCCCTTCTACTTTAGTCAAAGTTTGTCAAAAGCCATTTACATTCTTTCAACAGGAGCCCCCTGATATTCCTGTTGGCACATTCTATGTCTAATGCTGCCTGCTGTGACCTAGAAAATTGTGAATTCATTTGCATAATCAGTGTACTGTCCTTGCTGAGGTATATTTAGAAGGACCAAGTTTGCAAGAATGTGATCAAGAAGGGTCTGAGAAAACCAACAAGCCTTTCCTTTTTAAACTCAGAGAGCTGTATTGCTCAAGAGGGGGTACACTTTTGGGCAGTGAGGGATTAATGTAATATGTTACAAAGAAGGGAAATTAATTTATAGAAAATCTTATTTCAAAAGCAGTCTTATTCAGGTAATACAAGTTCATTAAAATGTATTTGGAAATATTTATCAATGTCATGGATATCCCTGGGCTCTAAAGGCAACCTGCACCATTTTCAGCCACTTAGTAGAAAGATCTTCTGGTCTTAGGGTAACAACTGATTAACCATATTTCTTGGCTAGATCTCTTAACACTTCTTGGTACCTATTTCATCATCTGTAGATGAAAAGTTAAGTTCATAGATTGTGAACTTAGGGCTCTTAGGTAGAAGTTGACAGATATAGATATTTTATATATCTATCTGGGTATTTTAAAGAAATGTGAATGTGAAAGTTATTCTGCTTACAGTTTGCTAGTGTTGTATGTATCTTGTGCTAGCACACAGAAGAACATTCTCTTTGTCTCTCACAGAAATGTTTAACAGTGCACTATTTCTCAGCCTTTGCTTTCAACACTCTTGCTTCTTCAATTGTCAATGTCAATTTAATGACTGGAGAAAAGGATTTACTCGATTAAGAATGAGTAAACAGGTTGCATAGTGGAGCATGGCTGGGTGTCATTAGCTGCAGCAAAAGAACTGAAAAGACTAAGGATGAGAGCCACCAGTAAAAGTCACCAAAATTGTCAAGCATTACCATTGAAGTTTTACAGTCTCTGTGAGGATTGGGGCATTAACAGTTGCCCAATGAATACATTTCTCACCTAATATATGACCATCTTTTTCTCTATTCACGAGTTTTTCTATATATAATATAATATCTTTCAAGGACAGAATGCAGACTTTTTGCTATAAAGCTAAGAACAGAAGGACAAAAACGGCTAGGGAGTTAAGGACATCTCTACCCTTAGGTGTAAGTCTTTTGGAAAGTAGAGAAAACAGTTACCCAGCCAATACCTTGGGATTTAGAATTTGTGCTGAGACCTATACACATATAAGACCTTAAGGCTGTCCAACCCTGCACTGTGAGGTAGAAAAGAAGGAAAATTCAAGAGCTGCTGTAGATAAAAAACCAAATCATTTATAGAATGGAGACCATAATATGAATGCTTCAACCTTGCAATTTGGTCATTTAGTACAGGATAAGCTGAAAACTACACATTACTTACAGTAATGCTTGTTAAGAACTGTTCCCAAATATCTCTTCCTATGACAAGAAACCATAAAAACAAGAATCATGGTAAATTTTAAAAAGCAAGCACTGAATTTTTATTTTGTAGCAAAACACAGTATGCACAACTTGGCATTTACTATCTACCGTAGGGACAATAGCAATATTACTAACTGCATGAGAACCTCCAAATAACATCTATTGAAACACTTTGAGAACTTCAGGTACTAGTTATCTGAAAATATTATACCCAAAAATAAAATACCAGTACAGTTTTCAGTAACATCAATGAGCTGCTCTAAATCAATTCTGTTCTAATTAAATGTGAAAAGTGAAGTTACAATAGTAGTTTCTGTTATGGGTCTGGGGCAGTTCAGAGATTCACCAGTCAGACCATGAATAAATTGTAATAATGAAGCAGCTTTTATTCATATAATAGTGCCAGATCTAAACCTGGGACTGGAGATTCCCAAATGTAAAACTCAGCCAGGGTTTATAAAGGCAAAGAAACCAAGTTATATTCTGTTCTCCTGCAAGCTGGAGGTCCTGTCCTGCAAAGCAAGCTTTTGTTTACAGAAGTAGAAGCAATGGTTGACCCTGACCTCATGACCTATTACCTTGCATAAACATCAGTTTTTTTTAAAGTTATGCAGGACTAGGCACTTGAAGAAATCAACCCTTAACAACCCTTAACATTTGGAAGACAAACTTTGCTTTATAGTGAAAGAATAAAAAAATACAGCCAGGGTGTAAGAAGTTTAGAAATGCTATCTCAACCCAAGAAGCCCTAAATACCTCAAATTCTAGACCCTGCTCTCTGCCTGTAAGTAGGTAAAAGGTCACATTTCTTGAAGGAACTAGATAAAAGGACTTAAGATAAGTCCTTAGGTACATGATCCCGACCTTGTAAAGAAAGCAGGAAGCTACTCCTGAAAAATCCCACGCAGAGAGACCCTTACTCAAGTCTTGAAAAATCACGGACCCCAGACACAGAGAGACCATTTTGGATGTAATAAGCAAAGGCGAGGTTTATTACGGAGACCTATTACAGAGATCTCCGGGCCGACACGTATCCCGCGCAGGAGACAGAGGTGTCGGCCCCGAAACTCAAAAGTCAGAGGGTTATATAGAGAAGGCTAGGGGGTTTTGGCGTGGTTACATACAATTGGCTCATTCAAACATAGCAGTGAGAACAAAGCAGAAAGAGTACGTGTTAGAAGTCAGGGGCTTATCAGGGTCTGGAGGATGGCTCTGAGTGAGCTGGGGGGAGATGTCTTTCTGCCAGATGTCCCATGAATCAGTCCCATTAAGTCAGGCTGGTTCCTGCATTCCTTTTCTTTATGGCTTGTCAGTCCTGCCTGGACAGTGTTTTCTGTGCTCCTTTATCTTTATGGCCTGTTAGTCCTGGCTGCAGGGCTTAGCCCTGGGTCTGTGGCCTTTTGGGGTTTATTCTTTTAATTTTTATATTTCTAAACCTAGAATTTGTATAATTCTCTTTTCACTCCCAGGAACTAGCTGACCATAAAGTTAGATTACAATCTTAAAAGCAATCTTGAGAGACAGGAAGCTTCTCCTTGTGATTTTTCACTGGTATTCTCGACATTTTCCAATGACGCCATCCCTGCCCCCTTGGGTTGTGGCTTCTTCCTTTAAATACTCCTTCTCTCAGCTACTCGTGGTCGAACTCCTCTGCCCCTGCATGGGGTACGAGTTTCCACTGGTTCCTATCGATAAACTTCATGTGATTACAACAAAAACAGCCTTACGTGATTTCTTGGGGGATCGCATCATCCTGAGACTTGAGTGAGGGCCTCCCTGCTCCGGGGTCTTTCAATAGTTATCTTAAGTACAGAAATTTTAAACTTTTAAACAAAGTTTGCCATCAATATAACACTAGCCATCACAGTCTCCACTCACAGATGAACTTTACAATTAGGCAAACCCTGTTCTACGTGATACCCTCATAATTTTTCAAGTAAAATTTAATTAAATTTGTTTAAGGGCTCAGCAGACTTTTGCAAATAATTTATGTTTTCAGGTGTACAGTTTATATCATCACAACCACTAAGTAATACTGCTGCTTCAAAGTGGCTCTATGAAGTACTGTTGAAAGGTGATATAGACAACATAAAAATTCCTTAAAAAATAAATACATGAAAAATTTTATGATCACGATATTTCTAAAGATTTCAAACTTAATGACCACCAATAACATACTCTTCAAACTATTGAATCATATGCATATAACTGTGCAATCAAAATATCATTCTGGTACATATTAAATAATAAACAGAATGTTTCCATGTTGAATGCAAACCTATTGTAGGATCCAATCAGTCCAGGAGGTCTACTCACGAAAACATGGAGATGGAGATCAATGCAATAAGCAAGAAGTTTAATAATCCAGTACACTGAGGTGACCCTGTAATCGGGACAGGGGGACCCTGAAGAACAAAAACTCACACCCTTTATACTATTTGAGGGTATAGGCTTTAGGTTACATCATGAGTTGGTTATTTCTCAGTGGTGGAGCTTATTACTTTTTTAATTCATTGGTGGCTGCCTATTGTCCTTTGAATTCATTGGAGGTGGGGAAATATCTTTGGCATGCAGAGAGGGTGGTGAAGGACCCCTGCTAAGGGCAGTTAGCTCATTTCCTGGAACAGGGTGTTATCCTGTGTTCCACCTGGTGTTTGCCTAAGGCAGCCATTGTCTTAAAGTTTGAATCTTACACTATTTCTTGGGGATGTTATTCACGAATATAGTCACCCCAAATAGGGAGCCTGTATCAGATCAAAATAAGATACCACCAAAGTCCAAGTTGCAGAACCAGTGAGTTTTAATCCGCTTACAGAAGCAGACATGACTCTAAGAAAGCTGCATCACCAAAGCCTACCCACCCCAGTCAGCTGATAGCTCACAAAAGCTTAGAACCTGGAACATACAGCTGGTAGGCAGATTGACCAGTTGGAGAATGTCATTTAAAACTGACTCAGGGGGTTGGGGATTTAGCTCAGTGGTAGAGCGCTTGCCTAGGAAGCGCAAGGCCCTGGGTTCGGTCCCCAGCTCCGGAAAAAAAAAAAAAAAAAAAAAAGAACTAAAACTGACTCAGTTGCTCTAAACCTCACAGGCAGCATGGCTGGTTTCTGCTTCTTCCAGGCAGTTAGCTAATCTAATCTAAGTCTACTTTGAAGTTTGATTTACCAACGTGAAAGAAAGACCTATTAAATTTGGTCATTTTCAGAGACAACTTTCTGAAGGGATTTTGAGTTGCTT
This sequence comes from Rattus norvegicus, assembly GCF_021556685.1. Taxonomy (NCBI): domain Eukaryota; kingdom Metazoa; phylum Chordata; class Mammalia; order Rodentia; family Muridae; genus Rattus; species Rattus norvegicus. The sequence goes on along the minus strand of NC_141535.1, from coordinate 18,315,620 downwards.
ACCTTCCTGCTTAAAGTGCTTCCCTGCAGGATAGAATAAGTCAATCTCTGAAGCTGTTAAATAACATGTGTATAGCAATTTGTCACTAGGATTAATTTTATTTCTATGCCCCTTTAGAAAAATTATAGTATTATTTTTCTGCTTAAACTGATGACCTATCTAGTCTCAGGTTCTTAGTCTCTTCAGCAGGATCAGATAAGGTTCCATCTGACGGAATGAATTTTAAATCCACGCAAAGGGTGTTCTTTACTCCAATAACATCTGTGTCATTATTGCACCTGAGTATCTTGCAGGCAGGTAGCTCTTGTAAGTCACGGTGTTAGTAGCTGGTGGCTGTTGATAATCATCTTTTTCTTCCAGTCAGCTCAGTTTCTGCTTCTCCTAGGTATTTGCTCTAGCTTCAGAGGTTTGCAAATTGGGTTATTTACTCTGGGAAGAAGAAGCCCAGGCAATCTGGTAGTTTCAGGAGTGACTGCCTGAAGCTATTTTGAGTTGTTTACCTAATGGCTTAAGGAGCTTCTCCACAGGAGCAGAAGTCTCAATCCCCCTAAAATAAGGTTACAAAAGAAGTGGCTAAATAATTGTAGTAGCTCTTATTCATCAAACTTTATGGACTATTTATTGAAACTTGATAGTTCAGTCTGAAGATACCAGTAAATACTACAAATAAATCTTAGAATCAGTGATTTTCCTTAAAGCACTCGGTTTGGGGTTGTAATCATGTTATTTCTATATATGTGTCAAGAACTGTTAACAGAGAAACACAACAGAGACCAAATAGAAAAACAAACCTGTCATTTCAAACCAAGGCCTTGTCTGATACAGGATCATTATTGTGGCAAGGAAATTCCAGTTCTTTCATCTGATCCATAAGGAGTCCTCACAGCTTCTCTGCCTGAGATGACAGCATCAGTGCCCTATTCTTGTCTAACACTTCCTGATGTTTTAATTTTTTTCCCCTCATGTCCTAGTTTGATTACACAAGTAGTCAATTATATAGTTAGAGTTAACAGGTTTTTTTTTTTTTTCTTTTTCTGGCCTGGATAATGAGCTTCTCTGTCAATGAAATAAGTCAAATCATACCAAACTGAAAAAATATAAAAGCAGGTTTATATGGGAGCAAGTTTGTTAGACCCAGAGAAGGCCAGAGATGTTGCTAGCCCAGGCTGAGATGAGAAGGTTTTATAGATCCTAGGTGATGAATGATAACATGTCAACCAGGAGCTGGGATTGTGTGTATACCTGGTTAAAAGCTGAGCTCCTGGGTGGGCACTCTTGGGTGGGTGGCTGGGTTGCATGATCTGTCCTGGAGAAAGTAAAACTGAGTTTCTGGCATCTTCCCTTTGTTCAGAATTTTTTAGTTTTAGTGGGTTAGTTAGAAACAGAGGAATGGGACTTCCGAGATAATTTAATTCATTTTGCATTAGTATTGGGAGTATTGTGAATTTTCTTTCTCAGTATGTTTGCTACTTGTATATAGGAAAACTGCTGACTTTTGTATGATTATTTTGTATTTGGTTCAGTGTTTTAAAAGTGATAGAAGTTTCCTGATGGTCTTTTGTAATCTAAATTATATTATCTATAAATAAGAATATTTGGACTTTTCTTTGTTGTATATGCCCTGTCTCTTTCACCTGTATTGCATAACCATTTCCTCTCAGACTGGAACATTTCATCTTCAGAGAATCTCCTTAAGCAGGAATGGAAACAATTTAAAATAGCTTCAGGAAGTCCCAGAAAGTGATCAGATTCACTAGACCCCTCCCTACCAGAGTACGCAGTAACAGCTGAGATTCCCTTTCAGAAGATCAGAACCAAGCTGCATCTCCCTAAGAAATGTTTTGTCACACAATTATTTTAATACTTTAGGTAAGACTTAGTACTTTACAGGATAAGCAAGAAAGTGGATACCTTTGCTTTTGTGTGATTTTAATGGTGATATTGGTGGAATTTTGTAATAAATTGCTTTTATTATGTTGAGATACTCCCCTCATTTTCCTATTCTTTCCAGCACTTTTGTCATGAATGGGTGTTGGATTTGTTAAAGACATTTTCTGAAATTGCTAAAATCCTCATGTGTGCTGGTTTGCAAGAGAATATCCACCCCACAGGCACAGGGCAGGACTCTGAGAAGTGCAGACAAACCTGAGAGCACAGGAGAGACCACAACTTCTGCTCATATTTCTGGCCCAAGAGAAACCCATATGAAACTCTCTGGACATAGGAGCCTACAAGCAGTCAGGGACAGGATCCTTCCCATTTCCATCTGTGCCCTGAGCTGATCCTGTGACACAGGTCTCTGTACACAGATCCTACTCTCAGAAGTGTAGGCAATCCTGACAGCACAGATAAGATCACCAATTATGCTCATATTCCTGACCTAAAAGAAACCATCCTGGAGCACTCTGGGCAAAGGAACGTAGGAACAGTCTGGGACAAGATGCTTCCAGTTTCAGCCTGTGCCCTGAGCTGATCCTGTGACACAGCTCTCTGTACTCAGATTTTGCTGTGAGAAAACTGGTCTCCAGAAGTGCTGACATACAGGTTTACAGGGGGTCAAGGCACTGTCAGAGACAGCGAGACCAGTTAACACCAGAGATAACCAGATGGTGAGAGACAAGCACAGGACCTAAGACTAGTTGGCATCATCAGAGCCCAGTTCTCCAAACAAAGCAAATTCTGGATATCCAAACACACAGGAAAAAAAAGATTTGGATTTAAATTCACATCTCATGATGGTGATAGAAGACTTTAAGAGGGACATAAATGACTCCCTTAAAGAAATACAAGAGAACACAGGTAAACAAGTAGAAGCCCTTAAAGAGGAAACACGAAAATCACTTAAAGAATTAAAGGAAAACACAACCAAATAGATGAAGGAATTGAACAAAACCATTCAGAATCTAAAAATGGAAATAGAAAAAATAAAAAAATCACAGAGGGAAACAATCCTGGAAATAGAAAATCTAGGAAAGAGATCAGGAGACATAGACAAAAGCACTACCAACAGAATACAAGAGAGAGAAGAAAGAATATCAGGAGCAGAAGATATCCTAAAACACATTGACACACCCATCAAAGAAAATGTAAAATGCAAAAGGCTTCCCTAACCTGAAAAAAAAGAGATGCCCATAAACATACAAAAGCCTACAGAACGCCAAATAGATTGGACCAGAAAAGAAATTCCTTCTGTCACATAATAGTCATAACACCAAATGCACAAGACAAAGAAAGAATACTAAGAGCAGTAAGGGAAAAAGGTCAAGTAACATTTAAGGCACACATATCAGAATGACACCAGACTTCTCACCAGAGACTAGGAAAGCCAGAAGACCATGGGCAAATGTCATACAGAACCTAAGAGAACACAAATGCCAGCCCAGGCTACTATATCCAGCTAAACTCTCAATTACCATAGATGTAGAAACCAAGATTTTCCATGACAAAACCAAATTTACACAGTATCTTTCCACAAATCCACCTCAACAATAGGTATTATATGGAAAACTCTGACACAAAGAAGGAAACTACACCCTAGAAAAAGCAAAAAATTTATCTTCTTGCAACAAACCCAAAAGAAGAGAGCCACACAAACATAATACTACCTCTAACAACAAAAATATAAGAAAACAACAATCACTATTTCTTCATATCTCTTAACATCAATGGACTCATAGGACCCCGCATTTTACTACATACAGGAAACATACCTCAGTGACAAAGACAGACACTATCTCAGAGTGAAAGGTTAGGAAACAACTTTCCAAGCATATGGTTCCAAGAAACAAGCTGGCATAGCCATTTTAATATTGAAAAAATCAACTTTCAACCAAAAGTCATCAAAAAAGATAAAGAAGGACACTTCATATTCATCAAAGGAAAAATCCACCAAGATGAACTCTCAGTCCTAAATATCAATGCTCCAAATGCAAGACAGCTACAGTCATAAAAGAAACCTACTAAAGCACAAAGCACACATTGCACCAGACATAATAATAGTGGGAGATTTCAACACTCCACTCTCATCAATGGACAGATCATGGAAACAGAAGCTTTACAGAGAGACTGAAAAACTAATAGAAGTAATGAACCAAATGATTTAACAAATACACAACATCTTGTCCTAAAACAAAAGAAAATACCTTCTTCTCAGCACCTCATTGTACCTTCTCCAAAACTGAACATATAATCGGTCATAAAACAGGTCTCAGGAGATACAAGAAGATTAAAATAATCCCATGCATCATATCAGATCACCATGGACGGAGACTAAAGTCTCCATAACAACAAAATGCCAGAAAGTCCACAAACATGTGAAAGCTAAAAATGCTTTACTCAAAGATAACGTGGTCAAGGAAGAAATAAAGAAAGAAATTAAAGACTTTTTAGAATTTAATGAAAATGAAGGCACAACATACCCAAACTTATGGGACACAATGAAATCAGTGCTAAGAGGAAAACTCATAGATCTGAGTGCCTCCAAAAGAAAGAGGAGCGCGAAGTAACACCCCACGAGCAAACTTGAGCCTCGGGACCACAGGTAAGACCAACTTTTCTGCTGCAAGCGACTGAATGGTAGCCTCAGGACACACAGAAGCAAAATTCCTCTAGGACCGGACACTTCCGGTTTTTAGCGGGAGTCCCGATCTTGCACTCCCCGTCTCCAGCTCATTGCTCCCAAACCCCGTGGGAGAGAGAGCTCACTACCAGGACAGGCGGGCACTCCTGAGACTGAAGAGCAGAAGAGAACACCAACACTGCCCACCACTGCCCAGATCCCTGGCCCAAGAGGAAACTGTATACAACCTCTGGGTTCCTTTGGATAAGGGCACAGAAGCAGCAAGACCTCTGCGTCTGAGACACCGCCAGAACCTGAAGGGACCAACCAGATAAACAGTTTTCTGCACCAAAATCCCGTGGGAGGGAGAGCTAAACCTTCAGAGAGGCAGAAACACCTGGGAAAACAGAAGAGACTACACTCTGCCCACATCTCTGACTCCAGAGGAAAACACCAAATGCCATCTGGAACCCTGGTACACTGAAGCCCCCGGAGAGGGCAGCGCAGATCTTCCTGGTTGCTGCCCCCACGGAGAGCTCATAAGCAACACCCCACGAGCAAACATGAGCCTCAGGACCAGAGGTAAGACAAACATTCCTGCTCCAAGCGACCTGCCTGGTGAACTCAAGACACAGGCCCACAGGAACAGCTGAAGACCTATAGATAGGAAAAACTACATGCCCGAAAGCAGAACACTCTATTCCCATAACTGGCTGAAAGAAAACAGGAAAACAGGTCTACAGCACTCCTGACACACAGGCTTATAGGACAGTCTAGCCATGGTCAGAAAGAGCAGAACAAAGTAAGACTAGAGGTAATCTGATGGCAAGAGGCAAGCACAGGAACGCAAGCAACAGAAACCAAGACTACATGGCATCATCGGAGCCCAATTCTCCCACCAAAGAAAACACGGAAAATCCAAACACACCACAAAACCAAGATCTAGTTTCAAAATTATATTTGATCATGATGCTAGAGGACTTCAAGAAAGACATGAAGAATTCGCTTAGAGAAACACAGGAAAACATAAATAAACAAGTAGAAGTCTACAGAGAGGAATCACAAAAATCCCTGAAAGAATTCCAGGAAAACACAATCAAACAGTTGAAGGAATTAAAAATGGAAATAGAAGCAATTAAGAAAGAACACATGGAAACAACCCTGGATATAGAAAACCAAAAGAAGAGGCAAGGAGCCGTAGATACAAGCTTCACCAACAGAATACAAGAGATAGAAGAGAGCATCTCAGGAGCAGAAGATTCCATAGAAATCATTGACTCAACTGTCAAAGATAATGTAAAGTGGAAAAAGCTACTGGTCCAAAACATACAGGAAATCCAGGACTCAATGAGGAGATCAAACCTAAGGATAATAGGTATAGAAGAGAGTGAAGACTCCCAGCTCAAAGGACCAGTAAATATCTTCAACAAAATCAAAGAAGAAAACTTCCCTTACCTAAAAAAAGAGATACCCATAGGCATACAAGAAGCCTACAGAATTCCAAATAGATTGGACCAGAAAAGAAACACCTCCCGACACATAATAGTCAAAACACCAAAAGCACAAAATAAAGAAAGAATATGAAAAGCAGTAAGGGAAAAAGGTCAAGTAACATATAAAGGCAGACCTATCAGAATCACACCAGACTTTTCGCCAGAGACTATGACGGCCAGAAGATCCTGGACAGATGTCATACAGACCCTAAGAGAACACAAATGCCAGCCCAGGTTACTGTATCCAGCAAAACACTCAATTAACATTGATGGAGAAACCAAGATATTCCATGACAAAACCAAATTTACACAATATCTTTCTACAAATCCAGCACTACAAAGGATAATAAATGGTAAAGCCGAACATAAGGAGGCAAGCTACACCCGAGAAAAAGCAAGAAACTAATCGTCTTCGCAAAAAACAAAGAGAAGAAAAGCACACAAACATAACCTGACATCGAAATATGAATATAACAGGAAGCAACAATCACTATTCCTTAATATCTCTCAACATCAATGGTCTCAACTCCCCAATAAAAAGACATAGATTAACAAACTGGATACACAACGAGGGCCCTGCATTCTGCTGCCTACAGGAAACACATCTCAGAGACAGAGACAGACACTACCTCAGAATGAAAGGCTGGAAAACAATTTTCCAAGCAAATGGTCGGAAGAAGCAAGCTGGAGTAGCCATTCTAATATCAAATAAAATCAATTTTCAACTAAAAGTCATCAAAAAAGATAAGGAAGGACACTTCATATTTATCAAAGGAAAAATCCACCAAGATGAACTCTCAAACCTAAATATCTATGCCCCAAATACAAGGGCACCTACATACGTAAAAGAAACCTTACTAAAGCTCAAAACACACATTGAACCTCACACAATAATAGTAGGAGATTTCAACACCCCACTCTCATCAATGGACAGTTCATGGAAACAGAAATTAAACAGAGACGTAGACAGACTAAGAGAAGCCATGAACCAAATGGACTTAACAGATATTTATACAACATTCTATCCTAAAGCAAAAGGATACACATTCTTCTCAGCTCCTCATGGTACTTTCTGCAAAACTGACCATATAATTTGTCAAAAAATGGGCCTCAACAGGTACAGAAAGATAGAAATTATCCCATGCGTGCTATCGGACCACCACGGCCTAAAGCTGGTCTTCAATAACAATAAGGGAAGAACGCCCACATATACGTGGAAGTTGAACAATGCTCTACTCAATGATAACCTGGTCAAGGAAGAAATAAAGGAAGAAATTAAAGACTTCTTAGAATTTAATGAAAATGAAGGTACAACATACCCAAACTTATGGGACACAATGAAAGCTGTGCTAAGAGGAAAACTCATAGCGCTGAGTGCCTGCAGAAAGAAACAGGAGAGAGCATATTTCAGCACCTTGACAGCACACCTAAAATCTCTAGAACAAAAAGAAGCAAATACACCCAGGAGGAGTAGAAGACAGGAAATAATCAAACTCAGAGCTGAAATCAGCGAAGTAGAAACAAAAGGACCATAGAAAGAATCAATAGAACCAAAAGTTGGTTCTTTGAGAAAATCAACAAGATAGATAAACCCTTAGCCAGACTAATGAGAAGACACAGAGAGTGTGTCCAAATTAACAAAATCAGAAGTGAAAAGGGAGACAGAACTACAGATTCAGCGGAAATTAAAAAAAAAAAACATCAGATCTTACTATAAAAGCCTATTTTCAACAAAACTTGAAAACCCGCAGGAAATGGACAACTTCCTAGACAGATACCAGGTACTGAATTTAAATCAGGAACAGATAAACCAGGTAAACAACCCTAGTATAACTCCTAAGGAAATAGAAGAAGTCATTAAAAGTCTCCCAACCAAAAAGAGCAGTATAGTGCAGAATTCTATTAGACTTTCATAGAAGACCTCATACCAATACTATCCAAACTATTCCACAATATTGAAACAGATGGACCACTACCAAATTCCTTCTATGAAGCCACAATTACTCTTATACCTAAACCACACAAAGACCCAACAAAGAAAGAGAACTTCAGACCAATTTCCCTTATGAATATCGACGCAAAAGTACTCAATAAAATTCTGGCAAACTGAATTCAGAAGTACATCAAAACAATCATTTACCATGATCAAGTAGGCTTCATCCCAGGCATGCAGGGATGGTTTAATATACGGAAAACCATCAATTTGATCCATTTTATAAAGAAACTGAAAGAACAAAACCACATGATCATTTCATTAGATGCTGAGAAAGCATTTGACAAAATTCAACACCCCTTCATGATAAAAGTACTGGAAAGAATAGGAATTCAAGGCCCATACCTAAACATAGTAAAAGCCATATACAGCAAACTAGTTGCTAACATTAAACTAAATGGAGAGAAACTTGAAGCAATCCCACAAAAATCAGGGACTAGACAAGGCTGCACACTCTCTCCCTACTTATTCAATATAGTTCTTGAAGTTCTAGCCAGAGCAATCAGACAACAAAAGGAGGTCAATGAGATACAGATCTGAAAAGAAGAAGTCAAAATATCACTATTTGCAGATGATATGATAGTATATTTAAGTGATCCCAAATGTTCCACCAGAGAACTAGTAAAGCTGATAAACACCTTCAGCAAAGTGGCTGGGTATAAAATTAACTCAAATAAATCAGTAGCCTTCCTCTACACAAAAGAGAAACAAGCTGAGAAAGAAATTAGGGAAACGACACCCTTCATAATAGACCCAAATAATATAAAGTACCTCGGTGTGACTTTAACCAAGCAAGTAAAAGATCTGTACAATAAGAACTTCAAGACTCTGAAGAAAGAAATTGAAGAAGACCTCAGAAGATGGAAAGATCTCCCATGCTCATGGATTGGCAGGATTAAATAGTAAAAATGGCCATTCTACCAAAAGCAATCTACAGATTCAATGCAATCCCCACCAAAATACCAATCCAATTCTTCAAAGAGTTAGACAGAACAATTTGCAAATTCATCTGGAATAACAAAAAACTCAGGATAGCTAAAACTATCCTCAACAATAAAAGGACGTCAGGGGGAATCACTATCCCTGAACTCAAGCAGTATTACAGAGCAATAGTGATAAAAACTGCATGGTATTGGTACAGAGACAGACAGATAGACCAATGGAATAGAATTGAAGACCCAGAAATGAACCCACACACCTATGGTCACTTGATTTTTGACAAAGGAGCCAAAACCATCCAATGGAAAAAAGATAGCATTTTCAGCAAATGGTGCTGGTTCAACTGGAGGTCAACATGTAGAAGAATGCAGATCGATCCATGCTTATCACCCTGTACAAAGCTTAAGTCCAAGTGGATAAAGGACCTCCACATCAAACCAGATACACTCAAACTAATAGAAGAAAAACTAGGGAAGCATCTGGAACACATGGGCACTGGAAAAAATTTCCTGAACAAAACACCAATGGCTTATGCTCTAAGGTCAAGAATCGACAAATGGGATCTCATAAAACTGCAAAGCTTCTGTAAGGCAAAGGACACTGTGGTTAGGACAAAACGGCAACCAACAAATTGGGAAAAAGATCTTTACCAATCCTAGAACAGATAGAGGCCTTATATTCAAAATATACAAAGAACTCAAGAAGTTAGACTGCAGGGAGACAAATAACCCTATTAAAAATGGGGTTCAGAGAGCTTCCAGGGACTAAGCCACTACCTAAAGACTATACATGGACTGACCCTGGACTCTGACCCCATAGGTAGCAATGAATATCCTAGTAAGAGCACCAGTGGAAGGGGAAGCCCTGGGTCCTGCTAAGACTGAACCCCCAGTGAACTAGTCTATGGGGGGAGGGCGGCAATGGGGGGAGGGTTGGGAGGGGAACACCCATAAGGAAGGGGAGGGGGGAGGGGGATGTTTGCCCGGAAACCGGGAAAGGGAATAACACTCGAAATGTATATAAGAAATACTCAAGTTAATAAAAAAAAACAAAAAAACAAAAAAAAGTGAAGATTATTTGTCAAGATGCTCAAGGAGAATGTATTCAAATAAATAAAATAAGAGTAAAGGACAAAAAAATGGGGTTCAGAGCTAAACAAACAATTCACAGCTGAGGAATGCTGAATGGCTGAGAAACACCTAAAGAAATGTTCAACATCTTTAGTCATAAGGGAAATGCAAATCAAAACAACCCTGAGATTTCACTTCACACCAGTGAGAATGACTAAGATCAAAAACTTAGGTGACAGCAAATGCTGGCGAGGATGTGGAGAAAGAGGAACACTCCTCCATTGTTGGTGGGATTGCAGACTGGTACAACCAATCTGGAAATCCGTCTGGAGGTTCCTCAGAAAATTGGACATTGAACTGCCTGAGGATCCAGCTATACCTCTCTTGGGCATATACCCAAAAGATGCTCCAACATATAAAAAAGACACGTGCTCCACCATGTTCATAGCAGCCTTATTTATAATAGCCAGAATCTGGAAAGTACCCAGGTGCCCTTCAACAGAGGAATGGATACAGAAAATGTGGCACATCTACACAATGGAATATTACTCAGCTATAAAAAACAATGACTTTATGAAATTTGTAGGCAAATGGTTGGAACTGGAAAATATCATCCTGAGTGAGGTAACCCAATCACAGAAAAACACACATGGTATGCACTCATTGATAAGTGGCTATTAGCCCAAATGCTTGAATTACCCTAGATGCCTAGAACAAATGAAACTCAAGAAGGATGATCAAAATGTGAATGCTTCACTCCTTCTTTAAAAGGGGAACAAGAATACCCTTGGCAGGGAATAGAGGCAAAGATTAAAACAGACACAGAAGGAACACCCATTCAGAGCCTGCCCCACATGTGGCCCATACATATACAGCCATCCAATTAGACAAGATGGATGAAGCAAAGAAGTGCAGGCCGACAGGAGCCGGATGTAGATCGCTCCTGAGAGACACAGCCAGAATACAGCAAAAACAGAGGCGAATGCCAGCAGCAAACCACTGAACTGAGAACGGGACCCCTGTTGAAGGAATCAGAGAAAGAACTGGAAGAGCTTGAAGGAGCTCCAGACCCCTTATGAACAACAATGCCAAGCAACCAGAGCTTCCAGGGACTAAGTCACTACCTAAAGGCTATACATGGACTGACCCTGGACTCTGACCTCATAGGTAGCAATGAATATTCTAGTAAGATCACCAGTGGAAGGGGAAGCCCTTGGTCCTGCTAAGACTGAATGCCCAGTGAACGTGATTGTTGGGGGGAGGGCAGCAATGGGGGGAGGATGGTGAGGGGAACACCCATAAAGAAGGGGAGGGGGAGGGATTAGGGGAATTTTTTGCCCGGAAACAGGGAAAGGGAATAACACTCGAAATGTAAATAAGAAATACTCATGTTAATTAAAAAAAAAAGAAAGAAAGAAACAGAGGAGCACACAAATTAGCATCTTGACAGCACACCTAAAAGCTCTAGAACAAAAAAAATCAAATATACCCAAGAGGAATAAAAGGGAGGAAATAATGAAACTCATTGCTAAAATCAACCAGGTAGAAACAAAGAGAAGTTTACAAAGAATTAACAGAACTAGGAGCTGGTTCTTTGAAAAAAATCAATAAGATGGATAAACTCTTAGCCATACTAACCAGAGGGCACAAAGAGAGCATGCAAATTAATAAAGTCAGAAATGAAAAAAGAAACATAACAGGAAAATCTGAGGAAATTTAAATAATTGTCAGATACAACTATAAAACCCTATATTAAACAGAACTGGAAAATCTGCATGAAATGAACATTGCACTACCTGAGGACCCAGCTATACCTCTCCTGGGCATAAACTCAAAAGATTCTCCAACATACAACAAAGACGCATGTTCCCATATGTTCATAGCAGCCTTATTTATAGTGGCCAGAAGCTGGAAAGAACCCTGATGCCCTTCAACAGACGAATGGATACAGAAAATGTGGTACATCTACACAATGGAGTACTACTCAGCTATCAAAAACAATGACTTCATGAAATTCATAGGCAAATGGATTGAACTAGAGAATATCATCCTGAATGAGGTAACCCAATCACAGAAAAACACATGGGATATGCACTCCCTGATAAGCTGATATTAGCCTAAAAAGCTCAAATTACCCAAAATACAATCCACAGAGCACATGAAGTTCAAGAAGAAGGATGACCAACATGTAGATGCTTCATTCTTCTTAAAAGGGGGAGCAAACATATTCATAGGAGGGGATATGGTGGCAAAGTTTGGAGCAGAGCCTGAAGGAATTGCCATTCAGAGCCTGCCCCACATAGGTAAACAGCCCATATATATATATATAGCCACCAAAATTAGATAAGATTGACGAAGTTAAGTAGTCCATGGTGACAGAAGCAGAATATAGCTGTCACCTGAGAGGCACAGCCAAAGCATGTTAAATACAGGGGAAAATGCTAGCAACTGAGTACAGGATCCCTGTTAGAGGAATTGAAGAAAGGATTGAAAGAGCTGAAGGGGTTTGCAACCCCATAAGAACAACAATGCCAAACAACCAGAGGTCTCAGGGACTAAACCTCTATCCAAAGACTATACATGTACTGACCCATGGCTCAAGCTGCATATGTAGCAGAGGATGGCCTTGTCAGGCACCAATGGGAGGAGAAAGCCTTGGTCCTGCCATGGCTGGACACCAATGCCCAGTGTAGGGGAATGTCAGGGAGGGGGTGAGAAGAGTAGGTTGATGAGGAGGGGAACACCCTTATAGAAGAAGGGGATGGGAGTGGGATAGGCGTTTATGTCTGGGAAACCAGGAAAGGGAATAACATTTGAAATGTAATAAAAAACATCCAATAAAAGAAAATATTCAGAAGGGAAATTGGTCTAAAATTCTCTTTGTTGGGTCTTTGTGTGGTTTAGGCTCTGGCCATCTATACTGGGTTTGGAAAACAGAACTAGTTGATAAGAAGCAGTTGTTAAAGATATCACACACATTTAATCTAGGAATAGAGAAATCAAAACAGATGTTCCTGACTTTATGGCCAGCTTTCATCTTGTAAGAAGGTGAAAAATAAGCAACTATTTTGGGGTAGAAAAGGCATCCAAAGTCTTACCCAACTGACAACCTTACAAACTCCAAAAAGAAATGTTCAGACAATATATGAACATTGGTACAATAGTGCCATGATTGGGAAGATGAGGGAGTGGGCCAACCATGACCCTTTTGGCTGGTTTTGAGACCTGCTTCATACCTTATGCTGTAAACTACTTAGAAATCCAAGGTTGAGGCAGTTTTAGGCCCAATTATTATTTAACACAGTGCCAGTCAGCCTTCTAAATATTAATGTTTATATCCACAGAAAAATGCTACTCTTTGTCTTAATTAGAGAAACTTTACAATGGAAAGCAACAGATGCAGAGAGGCATTGCTACTCAAGAAAATTAAAATAGTTTCTTTCTTTTTTTTTTTTTTTTTTGGATCTGAGGACTGAACCCAGGGCCTTGCACCACGGTTAAATGCAATGGGTCTTGGAACAATGGACAGATATAAAAAGAGACTCTGAGAGAGATTATATAAGTGAGAGGGGGATAACAGAGTAAGGTTTACAGTAATCAGAAGACACTATATACAGGTGTGAAATTCTCAGAATAAACATAACAAAAGAAAACCAGAATCTGGAGAAAATATGGATTTCTTGGTATGCCTATCCTCTTCAGTGCTGCCAAATAGAACAAACTTTATAGCTGAGTCTGGACTGTAGGAATCATCATACATATAGCCACTGAACACATTTGGAAAGTTGGCAATTTTAGTTTATTTTTTTCTTTTTTCATTAGTGTATATGTAGCTACTTGTAAACAGCAGCCACTGTCCTAGAAATTTCAGCTCAAAATATCCCCTTAAAGAATTTTAAAACATGCCCCAATGCATTTCTTTCCTTTCTGTTCTTTTTGTCTTGGATTTCTGTAGCTCATTTTCACCTCTATTGCTGCAGATGCTCTTTCTGCTGCTTTTTTCATCTTCCTGAATAAATGCTTTCGTCTGAAGGGCTTTGTCATCTTGCATCAGAAAATATCCTAATTTGATCAGACTCTTGAATAATCATTTGGCTGATATAAAAATTCTGTGCTGACAGTAATCTTTCTTCAGCTATTGAAGCCGTCTCTCTGTTATGTTGTAGCATCTGTTGTTGCTGATAAACAGTTAGCTGGAATCTGTTCTATTCCCCCCTTACCCTGGCTCCCTCCCATTCCTCACACAATAATAGTATACTCTGTATTGATATTCTACAACATAACTGTTAAGAGTCTGTGGTATGTATTCATCATTCCTTGATACCAAGCATGCACTTTCAATTTGAACACTCATATCTTTTCTTCACTCCTGGAAAGTATTTAGACTTTACACTACCAATACAGAATCTTTATTACTTTATCTGTTCTCTTCAGGATGCTCTGTAACCGCTTCAGTCTCGCCCTTATCCCTCCTCCACTTTTCTGTCCTTATATAACTATGGCTGAGAGTCCATTGAAATTCTAATAAAATTCCCTTGTTTGCTACTAGGTTGTAACAATCAAGCTTGGTTTTAGCCTCACCAAGCTGTCTTAGTTAGGATTTCTATAGCTATAAAAAAAAAACAATATGACTCAGACAACTCTAGTGAAGGCAAACATTTGAGGCTGACTTACAGTTTCAGACATTTAATAAGTTACCATCATGATATAAAGTATGGTGAAATGCAGACTAACTTGGGGTCGGAGAAGGCAAGATCCCCCTCCCACAGTGACATACTTCCTCCAACAAAGTAACACGTACTTCCAACAGACAGTACCTAAAAACAGTCCCATCCAACCATAGGTCAAACATTCAAACACATGAGTTTATAGGGGACAAATCTATTCAAACCATCATATTTTACACCTGTAGCCCTCAAAGACGTGTAGCCATAACATAATGCAATATACATTTAGTCTAACTCCAAAAGCCCCTATAGTCTATCATAGTCTCAAAAATGCTTAAAAATCCAAAGTTCAAATTCTCTTCATAGATTCATTCAATCTCTTAAATGTAATCACCTATAAAATCAAAGAGTAGATGATATACTTCCAGCATCACAGGATATTAATTACCATTCCAAAATCTTATAGTGAAGAAATACTGGACCAAAGCAAGAACAGAAACCAGCTGGTCAAACTCCAAATTGTGCATTTCCATGTCTGATATGCAATTCTTTTCATCTTTGTTGACTGCAATACAATTCTTTCTCTTGGGTTGTTTCCATTTTCTGTTAGCAGCTTTTCTTTGCAGTTACCCCATGCCACTTGCATCTCTAATCTGTTGGGGTCTCCAAGGCAACTTCAAATTCATGGCTTTTTGTTCGAATATCTGGGATCCACACATGATCCTCTGGGCTCCCCTTAAGGGCTGGAGTCCCTTCTGAAGCTCTGGCCTCTGTAGCATTCTAGGCTCTCGCTGACTCCACTCCACTGGTGCTGCTGTTCTTGGTGGTCATTCCACAGTAATGACATTTCCAATACATTGAGCTCTTCCATTGCAATTAAGCTGCACTATCACTAATAGCCTTCCACAGGCTCTCTTCATAGTGTCAAGTCTCAAATTGCATGACCCTTTCAGTCCTGGGCTTTACTGCCACTAAGGCTGCACCTTCACCATTGGCCCTTCCTAGCCTTTTACGGGGGCTCTCATTTGCTTTCCATGAGCCCTGGGTAATTCTTATATATTACCAAATCCAGGTGTTAGCAGGTGACCTATCTCTTCTATGTGATCTATGCAGTCTATCAGCTTCTTTGTGATCTCAGAAAAGGCTTCCCAAAACATTTCACCTCAATGATGCCTGTCTTTCCTTAATCATTGATAATTTCTTTGCTCCAGCTAACCAACCTCAATTGTTCCAGTAAGCCCTTCTATTCTTGACTCTAAAGCCAGAGCCATGTAGCCAAATCTGCCAAGTTCTGCTGCTTGCTGAGGTGGGAACATGGCCCTCTTGTTCTGTTTTATCTTCAGCTTTCTGTTGTCAATAATTTCCTTCACAGTCTAAGTTTATCTGTCCTGTAACTTGCTCTGTAGACAGATCTTGAGTTCAGAGATCTGCATGCCTCTGTCTCCTTAGTTCTGTGATTAAAGGTACTATCACACCTGAACCTAAGGTTTTGTAAAAATTTTTTCCCACAAGATCTTTAAAAACATGGCCACTATGCTGCAAGGTCTGGATCACAGGTGTGCCCTTCATTTCTGGATTGCAGTTCATTCCATATAGAGTCAAATTGAAGAGCTATCACAATCCATCTCTTGTCGACAGGATGCACAATCAAATCTCCCTTATCAAAATGAAAACAAGTATCAGGTCCCCAACACGTAAAACTGCAAAAGCATAAACAATAAGCTTATCTGGGTGGGATATTACCTAGATGTCACTACTCTCTTAATTCCATTTAATATCTTTGAACACAGGATTTAGCTCCATTCAACTTCCTGGTGCCCCTTTAATATTTGAATAATACATTTTGCAATTTTCTCTTCTAAGCCTACTATGCTTAATCAAAATGTTCTTCATATAAATGGACCACAGGGTATATATAGTCTAGGTTGATTATAGATTTCCTTTGCCAATGCAACTAATCTAAATCACTTCACCTTAGACTCAGGAAGACTCTTCAGAAAAGGGCAAAAAAGAACCACATCCTTCATTAGAATATCACAAGAAGAGTCTGTAAGCCACAAGTCAAAATTCTTTTTATCTAAAACCTATTGAGTTAGGCCCCTAAAGTTCAAATCACATTCAGGGCCATTGTCGTCCATGCTTCTATTAATATGGCCCATTGAGCACTGCTTAAAGTATTCCACTGCTTTCCAATGTCCCCAAAGCCACATTACTCCAAACAAAAGGGATGTTCAGGCCTATCACAGCAATATCCCAGTCCTTGGTAACAATTTTCATTTTAGTTGTGGTTTCATTGCTGTGAAGAGATACCATGACCCAGGCTACAACTTATAAAGGAAACATTTAATTGATGCTGACCTACAGTACCATTGGTTCCGTCCGTTATCATCATGGTGGAGTACAAGGTAGCATCCAGGAAAATATGCTAGAGAAGGAGCTGAGACTTCTACATCTTGATCCAAAGGAAGCCAGAGGAGGATCTCTTCCGAACTGGGCAGAGCTTGAACACAGAGATGACAAAGTCAGCCCCCACACTGACACACTTCTTCCAACAAGGCCTCAATTCCTAATAGTTTCACTACCCTGGCCAAGCATTCAAATAGATGAACCTATGGGGTCCAAACCTACTCAAACCACTACACTCTCCATTGTTTGTTTTTATGTTTGTTGTACTTATTTTTCTCTTTTGTATATCTCAGTATATACTTATTTTGTTTCTTTTTGACATACCCTTTAAATGACATCAAAATCAAATCTTTCTTTGGCTATTTCCTGGGAGAAAATGCTTTTCTATGGAATTCCGTATTTATGCTTCATCCAGATGGAAAAACAAGTCTCTTTCTCAACCTCTGATTGGCCCTTTAAGCCTCTAAAAGCACACATCTTTTACTCAGACACAAGGATTAATTGGATAACTTCCCAAGTGATGGGCTACAATCACTGTACTATGGTATATCCCTTGCCCCTCAGCAGAGGTGGTTTAAATCAATTGATGATCAACAGACTATGTCTATATCTTTTACCTTTCTAAGCTGTAATGATCATGCAGAAACAGAAAACTGCTTCACACAAATGTTTATCTACATTCCTTTGTGCCAGGCATTATTCAACCCATATGTGATTAAGATTTAGTGCTAATTCTTGAAAAACATATTGGATCCCATTCTCTATAGGATCAAAACTTCATTGACCTATATCTATGACTGAATCAAAAGCCCACCAAGACCAAACTTTAGTCCTCTTAATAACCACCTGTTTATATAGTCTCTACACAAGAAATGTGTTATTCTCATGTTTGTGTGCTATTACACATCTATTTGAATAAAAAAGTTGTCTCAAGCACAAACTTATTTTATCTTGAAAAGTACTTTCCCTAGCTTGCCAGGGATATGTGGGTCATTAGAAGATGTCAAAAATTGTATTTCAAAAATTATCATAAACTTAAGAAACTGTACTTAAGAAACAGTAAATATTTCTTTGCTATTAAAGAAGTGCAAATATTTTCTCATGAAATCAGTTTCCTTAAATCCTTTTATTTAATGCTGATTATGCAGCATAAACTATATAGAGAGCACACCAATAAAAGCCAAAAAATAAAAGAGTTAGATCTTTCCAAGAGTAACTATGCTTTTCAGTGAATAAATATTTGTAGCAATAGATAAGTCTATGTGCATCCCATGAGGACCACAAAAAGAATTTCTTAAGCTTTAGACTGTAACTATAATTCGATGTAATCCATTTATCCTCACTACAGGCTTAAACACTGGAACTGAATCATCCAGTTACAGTTTTACTTTAGCTATGAATCAATTTCACCTAAGTATGATGGTAGACATATTTAGAGCAACAAGAAAGAAACTGGTGATAGTGGCTTTTAAATGCATATATATTACATTCACAAAGATACCTCAGGTCCTTTCTTGAAATGTATTTCATTTTGTTCTTTACAAATATTGCTAAATTTGCCACCATAGTTTCCCAGAAGGCAAGAAAGGAAGATTAGATGCAATGAAGATAGACAAGTTGAGATCAATGAAAAGTGAATAGTGATAATCAAATACTGTGAAAAGATTTATAAAAGCCATTTTTCTGAATCAGATTCTTCTTCTGTATTCAGATAACCACCAGAGTATTATTATCTCTTAATCTATACTGACTTACAGACAATGACTGAATTTTATTCTCTATATTCTGACTAAATGGGAGGACTTTGCAGAATGACTTGTAAAAGGATTTGTCCTTTCACAAACTAAAGATTGGAGATAGATAGTAGTTGTTTCAATTTCTTTTATTTTTTCCAGAATCAGCTGTATAATTTTAAGAGTGGAAAGAAGAATTATTTCAGTAATATATGTGTTTCTATTCACCACTCTTACCAATGACATCATGCCCTAGAATGGATATGAAGTGGTACATGTCAATCAACTGTTCACATAACTGTCATCCAAGCTCTGTGACATACAATATTTTAAAGAAATGCTTTGTTGGAAGCATGGTTTACAGCAGATCCAGCCAATTATTTACTCTGATTTTAACTCCAGTGATTTACCCCCACCAGGCTACTGCTAGGACGGGTTGGAAAGGTTACCTCTTTAAGATTTATGAAAAATGGTGCTTGATTACAAATATGGCTCATTAATAAGTAATTTTCAAAGTAATGTGGCCCTTGTTAATTTCTGTCATATGTGCCAATTGTCTGAAAAAAATACACATGGGAGGTATATACACAGCAACAGAGAATAGTAAACATTAAGTCAGGACATTCCATTACATCCATTCTTGTGTCTCCTGTGGCTTGTACACAAAGTATTTATATTGATTTTAAAAATAAACACATTACATTCTTTAACTGAGGCAAAACCACCAGAAGATACCACTGCCAGTTTCCCAGGATTTAACTAGTTTCATATCAGAATGCAGCAATGATGAAATTAGAGTCCTTATATACACTTTCCACTTCTATTTCTTAATAAACTAGTATATGGCAGATATTTAATCGGTACTGTAGTATTCAGAAGTTAAATAATCAAAGATAAATGCAGGTTTTCTAAGTCTTTTAGATGTGTGTTAAATTTAACTAATAGACGAATGAGTGTGATTAATGATAGGAGCATGTATAGAAAGTAAAATAATCATCTTGATGAACTAGTGACATTCTATAATGGTGTCTTTGGACTGGGTCATATTCATTTGTTCTGAACCTTTTGAGACCTTCAGGATCTCTGGTGAAAGAAAGCATAATATAATAATAGTAAATCAAACAAACAATGTACTGGTTGTTTTCTTGTTATATATATGTGCTTGTACATACATGTATATTTATACATACATATACATAATATCATATATTATAATTATTAATATATAATTATATAATATAATTATTAATATTATATATTATAAATACCTTAATATTATATGTGTGAAAGAAGAATGTATCCCAGAACATCTTTCATACTGTTAGGTTTTAATGAATTGGAAATCTACCCAGACACCTTCTTTCTATTTTCTTCCAGATTTCTATACCATCTACAAACATGAAAGAATCCCTGAAATCTGAGTCTATATCAACCAAGCACATATTTAGCTTTATGGCATTGTTTTGCTTTGGATTTTTGAGATTGTATCTCACACATTAGCTTAGGCTAGCCTAGAACTTACTACATAACCTAGGTTTGTCCTAGTCTTAGCCTGCTGAGTTCTAAAATTACAAATATGGTCACATATGCCCAGCGCTGTATTTTGTTAGTTTGCTTGAGCAAAGTTGAAAGAAATCTGTCACGTTAGCCAATAATTGGAAGCGATGAAAGAAACTTCTTCCTTTGAAAATAAATTGTGTCTCATCAGTCATTAAGAATGTTCTTCACAATATCCAAATGGCCACTAAAGGAGTTACTTTGACTCTCAAGTTGCATTGGCTTAGTATCATGATGTAGGTAGGAAGAAACTGAGCATGAAGTAGGAAAACAAATGCAAGATGAACACCATCCTTTTTCTCCTCTGAGAAAGTCTCTCAGCATCTCTCAAATGAAGAATGTTCTTTTGTTTGTTTGTTTGTTTGTTTGTTTTGTTTTTTATCTTTAATGTCAGTTATTCTTTAATGTCAGCTATAAAATTCTCCTCATTGAGACTTCTGTCAATCTAACTTTTTAGGAATGAAATTATGAGGTTTAGATTCTGTGTTCTAAATTCAAATGCTATTCCTTTCTCAACATGGCCAGAATGTAAATTCTCTGATGTCATAATTTTAAAACATTTTGTATTTTTTCATAAAAAATTGTGTGCTCCATGACCAGAACAAGGTGAACTACTCGGTATCTTTATGTGTCATTTTTCCCAATTTCAAAATAATGACCACACTTTAATATTTTGTGCTTCAATGACCAGATATTATATATTGATAAATGGTTTCTTTCTGAAATATAAGTGTAAGTAAATTCTCATTTTTTTACTATACAAAGGTTTGATAATGCAGAGTCTAATTCACCGTAATTTACTTGGCACACACAGAGGATGATCATACAAACATAAAAGAACAGAATGCTTGATATGATGTTCTAAGATCTACAGTGAATGAAAATGCTTGCTATGTTACTTGTTTCTTCAATCCAGTAGGTGAATTTAATGTGAAAACTGAAGAGAAATGACAAGAAACTGAGCAGGCAAAAGGATAACAAAACACAATGAAAGACTGTTCCTGGGAGCACATTAGAGATAAAAGAAAACTATAAATCAAACTGAGAAAATGCCCTTTGAGTGGCTTCCTGGTAGAATGACATAATCACATGCTGGGAGCCATATGGGAGTTCAAATGGTTTTAGACCCAGGACTAGAGGTAAAAGAGGAACCTGGCTGGGAGAATGATTTGTTTTGTTTCTTAAGAGGAAGGCTAGAATGATGGATGCTTTGACAGTTCCTGCTGCCTGAGCAGCAACTGCCCCTTTTCTTAACCTCTTGTGAGAGATAAGACTGGAGGAGCAGAGACTACGAGGGAGGCAGAGACAAAACAACACTAAAAGTATCAGGAGATCCTGACAGCACAGGCACATTCTGGGAGAGGTGGAGGCCAAATGGATGACACTGTCCAGACAATTTCACATTCAGATTTAGATGATTTTCTTTCAAACAAGGAAGTCTCATGTTTCCAGGAATTTAGAAAAACTTTAGTCCTTTCTGTCAAAATTTGTAACACTATTTTATACTCATTTTTTGAACTTTTAAAATATATGTAATTTGTATATGTATATTATGAACAAAGGTATTTTTGAAAATTATTTTCAATTAAAATAAAAATGAAAATGTGTACAAAAATTGTTTCAATGGAACAGGCAACCTCAGGAGGTAGGAGGTGGAGGGACCCTGACTGTACTGGTGAGAGATGTTCAGGACTCAAAGGGATTCCTTAGATGAAATGCCCTACAGTGGGAAGAGGGAACTTGCAGAGTTCACCTACAGTAGAAAGACAGAGTATCAAGTAAAGAGATGGGGTTGCCAAAACTCTGGCCCAGAACTGTCCCTATCTAAAAGAACTGCAGGGACAAAAATGGAGAAGAGACTGAGGGAAAGGAGGTCCGGTAATCAGTCCAAATTGGGTTTCAGCTCAAGGAGAGGCTCCAAGGCCTGACACTATTACTAAGGGTATGGTGTGCTTACAGACAGAAGACCAGCATGGTTCATGGCAGCCCTCTGAGTGGCCCAACAAGCAACTGAAAGAATCAGATGCAAATACTTACACCCAAGCAAGGGACAGAAGCTGGGGAATCCCTGTGGTTGAATAAGAAAAAGTCTGGGAGAAGCTGAGGAGGAGGGCAATCCCATAGAAAGACCAGCAGTCTCAACTAACCAGGATCTCCACAATCTCTCAAACACTGAGCCACCAACCAGGCAACATACACTAGTTGTTATGAGGCCCCCAACACGTATAAAGCAGAGGGGTGCCTGGTCTGACCTCAGGGAGAGAAGTTACACCTAACCCTCTAGGCACTCTAGGCCCCAGGGACTGGGGTTGGGATGTGTGTGGTGGGTGTGTGAGGACATCTTCATGAAGACGGGGGTGGGGGGGTGGGGGGAGAGAAAATTATCTGAGAAACTGTAGGAGGGCAGAAGAGGAGGGGGATAATAACTAGACTGAAAAAATATAATAATACAAAAAGAAAATTATATACCAGAAGTTTAATTTTTCTCAACATGCTACCAAAAAATTACTAAATTACTCTTAGTGTAAATGAAATGTCATTCGTTTTTAATGAGCAAAGGACTATTAGAAATAAAATGTACAAAAAATTGTTATTGGTAATGAACTAAAAATAGACTATTAGAGAAAGAGTCAAACATAGAAACCTAAGGAAGACTGAGCTCATCTATACTTAATCGTGGATTAGGAGGATTCATTGAAACATACCAGTTTCCTGCTGAACTACTGGCTACTCCTATTTCTCATAGAGTCAGTCATTGTACCAGTTATGTTCCACTAAAAAGCTTCAAGGCTCCAATGGATAGTGTCAATTCAATCACAGAGAAACATCCTAGTTAAACTCACTGGTGCTAAAAAAATAGTGAAAGTCATCAATGTGGAAAAGGGACTGACTTTAAGGAAAAGAAGAGATTGGTGAGGATGGGTTCATAGCAAGCAGAATGCACTTTGATAAAGGTAATCGTAAACAACATATAACCAAAATTGCTAATCACATGTATAGAGAGATGCTCTGAAATTAATCTTATCCACCTAGAAAGCACCATGTGGATACAATTTTATGAATAATCTGAGGTAATGGTATCATTTATAAAACAAAATAAAATAAAGCACAATATAATGAGGAGTATTTCAAGCAGGACTTTGTACATAGGAGAAAATGAATGTCTATGAATGTTTGAGAGAAAAGAAAGGTCTGATTCCCCAGGGTTTAATCATAGGATTGCCTAAGAAGGACAGGATAAGAAAGTATGTGAAGGTAGGTGAGACATCTGTCAATTTCCAAACAGGAAAAAAGTCCTCTTTGTGGGGAAAAATGCTAAGCAGAGAGAGTAGATAAAGTTTAACATTAGAACTGGAAACCTAAAAGTATGTTCATCTAATTCTAATTGCATATATAGTACTAGCTACTGAAGTGATTAAATTTTTCTTTTTGTTTCATTCCCTTTTATTGAAAATAGATTCTTTTGTCACATAATGTATTCTGATTACAATTTCCCTTACCTCTACTCCTCCTAATTCCTTCTTACCCCCGCCTCCAAATCTGGATCCACTTTGTTTCTGTCTCTCCTTAGAAAAAAGTAGGCTTCTGAGAGATAATAATAAAATACAACAAAGTACAATACAGTAAAATAAAATGCAAGAACTAGGATATAAACGTTGGAAGAGACAAGCCAACAGAAGAAAAAGTGCCCAAGAGAAGTCATAAGAGTCAGAGCCCAATTGTTTACAAGTTCAGAAATTCAATAAAACACTAAACTGGAAGCCATAATATTTATGCAGAGGGCCTGGTACATATCTGTACAAGTGCTGTGCATGCTGCTTCAGTCTGTCAGTCAGTTCATGTGAGCTTTATTCATGTTGCTTTAGAGGAGGGATTTCTTAGAGATATCCCATTTTGGGTTTAGTCTCTCTCTCTCTCTCTCTCTCTCTCTCTCTCTCTCTCTCTCTCTCTCTCTCACACACACACACACACACACACACTGAAGTAGGTGTGTGTGTGTGTGTGTGTGTGTGTGTGTGTGTGTGTGTGTGTGTGATGACTGGCTGTGTGGGACTTTGTATTTATTTCTATCTGCTGCAGGAGGAAGCCTCTTTGATGATGGCTGAACAAGGCACTGATATCTGAGTATAGAAGAATACCATTAGGAGTCATTTTATCACTACAATTTTTTGTAGTTGTTTTTAAGACCAGTACTCTTTGGTTTTATTCTAGGTTCCAGGGCTGTCTAGTCACTAGTTCTTGGCAGTTTAAATCATGGGTTCAATCTTGTTGAGTTGGCATTAAATTAATTCAGATATAAGCTTTCTGCCTCTGTTGCCATAGCCTGTCTTGCACGATATGCCCAAATTGTTTAGCATAACCTCAAAGTTTTAAACAAAAATGGAAGGGGAAAGCAGGAAACAAAAGGGCAAGTATGGGAAGAAGAGGGGAGGAATGTGGAAAGAGAAGTAGGAGAGGAAAATCACAAAAATCAGATATTGCTTGCAGTTAACATTTTCTCTCTCATCTCTCCATAATTATTTCCTTTGCTTTTTATTTTTGTACTTCAGAAGACCACTGGCCAGTTACTCACATGATATTTCTTGATCTATACTACTTTACTATCTTCATAATCAAGTTCATGGTAAATATTTTGGGCAGAAATATTATATGAGAGAGATCCACTTTCCAGTGAATACAGAGATGCATAATTTTATAGTCTGCTACTGCTCATGTGAGTTCTGATTATTACACCAAGATAATATTTATGACATCTTTCCTTTGTGTCATTCTTTAAATAGTTTATTCTTTACCTATTTTTACAAGTCACAGATGAGTATATAAATACATTTTCATATGAGCATTTATTTTTTGACAAATGTCTTGGAACTATAGGCACTCTTGCGTCTTATGATGACACAATGAATGAAATGGTGGATATTGGCCATAAACAGTTCATAGATGTATACCTCATTCTTTTTTCCTGATATATTCTATTGTATTTTTAATAAAAGATGTTATTTATCTACTTTCCATTATGAAGAAACTTAGATTGCACACAATGATTTGACTTGCAAGCAGTGAGGCAATGAATGAAAACACACACACACACACACACACACACAAATACATGCACGCACGCACACAAATACATGCACACACACACGCACACACCACAACCACCACCTCTACCACTACCACCACCACCACACACACAAATATATATAATCACTTTGTGAAACATTTTAGTTATCAGAAGCAGAGCTAATTAGCTCAGAATGTAACTATATAGTGGTTTTTTTTTGTTTGCCAATTTTATCTCCAGAAGACGATAGCAATAAGTTCTTACCTCTGATTTATGAGAGAAACCATTTTCTCAAATGTTTTTATGTCTTCATGTATTTTAAGCTTCCAAATCTTCTAGGTGAGAAATAATATCTGAGTGTCATTTTAATTACTATCATTCCACATTTGAATGGGAATCTTTTCATGTATGGAGGGCTAATAGGTCAGAATTTATACATAGTACTGTGAATGTAGTCATTTTGTCTCTACACATTGGTTAAACATAGACTAACATTGTGGATATACTTGGTACATTTATACACTTTCTAATTTCCTATACTGATTTTGCTACTTAGCTTTGTAATAGTACTATATACTGTTTTAATTATGAAAAATGTATGGTGTTTTTTGATGCTTGTTCATTTTAATCCTACTCATTGTACATGATTAATCTCGTCCAGATTTTCTTTCCAGATTTTAATGTAAACTGACATAACTCTAAAATGAAGTTGGGGTTTTCCACTTGTAAAGTAATAGTGGAATGTTGTCATATCCACTAAGGTGTCTTTATCTTTGTTCCATATCCTTTTTGGTCTTTCAAGAGCATTATAAGTTTTTCTACATTCATGTTTTTTATATTTATTGTTGACTTTACCATGTATTAATTTGTTATGGTTGTCATAAATGAAATTTTCTCCTAGGATATAAGCGTATATCATTTTAAGTATATATTTATCAATATTTCTCCTATAGTGTCTTATGTAATCCGCATAATAAACACTTCAGGTATATATGCTTTGCCAGTCACAGACTCAGAAGAAAATGGAAAAGCATTGATGCCAAGGCAGACAGTTTTACTTCATGTATTCTATGGCCTTGTCTGTCATCAATAATGATTGTATAAGAGTTGAATTACCTAGAAAATCAGGGACCATAATTAATTAAAATATATTTAAATAGGTAAAGGAGACAGGAAAAATGAATGGATCAGATCTGGACATTGCCAAAGAGGAACTCTGTCCTTGTCTAGACTCCTAACTGTAAAGGCATGAGCATAATATGAAAGCACGAAGGCAAGTGCTTCTTTCTTCTCACAGAAAAAAACAAAAATTAATGCTTCAGTCTTTAACTCTACCACCCATCCAAAAGATACATGAAAGAAAACAAAATAAAGACCAAAACCACCTGATTTGGGATATAGAATCACTCTTCTTTTAGTGGATTAATCATTGTAAATATTTTTTGGGTTAGATTAATTTTCCTAGGTATTGACCAAATTTAAGAGATTCACACTGAGCTGAAAGTTGGACCCACTGACACTGAAGCATTGCATGAAAGGTTCAGGAGATGCACTTGGAAGAAAAGGAGGCACGGCATCCCTCAGAGAATTTGATGGCCAAGTGAATATCAGCATCACCTTTGAACAGCACAGCAACAGCATATTAACTACAAAAGTTCTCTGAAGTATGGTATATATAAACATTGTGACCATGCAAAGGGACTAATAACAGACATGTCCTCACTAGATGCAGCTCACTGCAAAGTGTCAGCGTGCTTTGAACTGTTCAGTGGACCGCCAGAACCTGAAAGAAACAGACCGGATAAACAATTCTCTGCACCCAAATCCAGTGGGAGGGAGAGCTAAACCTTCAGAGAGGCAGACAAGCCTGGGAAACCAGAAGAGACTGCTCCCTGCACACACATCTCGGACGCCAGAGGAAAAATCCAAAGACCATCTGGAACCCTGGTGCACTGAAGCTCCCGGAAGGGGCGGCACAGGTCTTCCTGGTTGCTGCCGCTGCAGAGAGCCCCTGGGCAGCACCCCACGAGCAAACCTGAGCCTCTGGACCACAGGTAAGACCAACTTTTCTGCTGCAAGAAAGCTGCCTGGTAAGCTTGGGACACACGGAAGCAGAATTCCTCTAGGACCCGGCACGTTCTGTGTTTACCGGAAGTCCCACACCCGCGGATCCCGGCCCACAGCAGCTCTCTGCTCCCAGACCCGGTGAGAGAGAGACCCAACCGCCTGGTCAGGTGGGCACTCCTGAGGCTGCAGAGCGGAGGAGACCACCAACACTGCTCACCCCTGCCCACATCCCTGGCCTAAGAGGAAACTGTATAAGACCTCTGGGCTCCCGTGGGGGAGGGCCCAGGAGCGGCAGGACCCCTGCCTGAGACACCGCAGGAACCTGAAAGAAACAGACCCGATAAACAGTTCTCTGCACCCAAATCCCGTGGGAGGGAGAGCTAAACCTTGAGAGAGGCAGACAAGCCTGGGAAACCAGAAGAGACTGCTCCCTGCACACACATCTAGGACGCCAGAGGAAAAAGCCAAAGACCATCTGGAACCCTGGTGCACTGAAGCTCCCGGAAGGGGCGGCACAGGTCTTCCTGGTTCCTGCCGCTGCAGAGAGCCCATGGGCAGCACCACACGAGAGAACTTGAGCCTCAGGACCACAGGTAAGACCAAATTTTCTACTGCAAGAAAGCTGCCTTGTGAACTCAAGACACAGGCCCACAGGAACAGCTGAAGACCTGTAGAGAGGAAAAACTACACGCCCAAAAGCAGAACACTCTGTCCCCATAACTGACTGAAAGAGAGGAAAACAGGTCTACAGCACTCCTGACACACAGGCTTATAGGACAGTCTAGCCACTGTCAGAAATAGCAGAACAAAGTAACACTAGAGATAATCTGATGGCGAGAGGCAAGCGCAGGAATCCAAGCAACAGAAACCAAGACTACATGGCACCATCGGAGCCCAATTCTCCCATCAAAACAAACATGGAATATCCAAACACACCAGAAAAGCAAGATCTAGTTTCAAAATCATTTTTGATCATGATGCTGGAGGACTTCAAGAAAGACGTGAAGAACTCCCTTAGAGAACAAGTAGAAGCCTACAGAGAGGAATCGCAAAAATGCCTGAAAGAATTCCAGGAAAACATAAATAAACAAGCAGAAGCCCATAGAGAGGAGACACAAAAATCCCTGAAAGAATTCCAGGAAAACACAATCAAACAGTTGAAGGAATTGAGGATGGAAATAGAAGCAATCAAGAAAGAACACAGGGAAACAGCCCTGGATATAGAAAATCAAAGGAAGAGACAAGGAGCTGTAGATACAAACTTCACCAACAGAATACAAGAGATGGAAGAGAGAATCTCAGGAGCAGAAGATTCCATAGAGATCATTGACTCAACTGTCAAGGATAATGTAAAGCGGAAAAAGCTACTGGTCCAAAACATACAGGAAATCCAGGACTCAATGAGAAGATCAAACCTAAGGATAATAGGTATAGAAAAGAGTGAAGACTCCCAGCTCAAAGGACCAATAAATATCTTCAACAAAATCATAGAAGAAAACTTCCCTAACCTAAAAAAAGAGATACCCATAGACATACAAGAAGCCTACAGAACTCCAAATAGATTGGACCAGAAAAGAAACACCTCCCGTCACATAATTGTCAAAACACCAAACGCACAAAATAAAGAAAGAATATTAAAAGCAGTAAGGGAAAAAGGTCAAGTAACATATAAAGGCAGACCTATCAGAATCACACCAGACTTCTCGCCAGAAACTATGAAGGCCAGAAGATCCTGGACTGATATCATACAGACCCTAAGAGAACACAAATGCCAGCCCAGGTTACTGTATCCAGCAAAACTCTCAATTAACATTGATGGAGAAACCAAGATATTCCATGACAAAACCAAATTTACACAATATCTTCCTACAAATCCAGCACTACAAAGGATAAAAATGGTCAAGCCCAACATAAGGAGGCAAGCTATACCCTAGAAGAAGCAAGAAACTAATCGTCTTGGCAACAAAACAAAGAGAATGAAAGCACACAAACATAACCTTACATCCAAATATGAATATAATGGGAAGCAATAATCACTATTCCTTAATATCTCTCAATATCAATGGCCTCAACTCCCCAATAAAAAGACATAGATTAACAAACTGGATACGCAACGAGGACCCTGCATTCTGCTGCCTACAGGAAACACACCTCAGAGACAAAGACAGACACTACCTCAGAATGAAAGGCTGGAAAACAACTTTCCAAGCAAATGGTCAGAAGAAGCAAGCTGG
This sequence comes from Rattus norvegicus, assembly GCF_021556685.1. Taxonomy (NCBI): domain Eukaryota; kingdom Metazoa; phylum Chordata; class Mammalia; order Rodentia; family Muridae; genus Rattus; species Rattus norvegicus. The sequence continues at coordinate 18,285,838 of NC_141535.1, read as the reverse complement.
AGTAGCCATTCTAATATCAAATAAAATCAATTTCCAACTAAAAGTCATCAAAAAAGATAAGGAAGGACACTTCATATTCATCAAAGGAAAAATCCACCAAGATGAACTCTCAATCCTAAATATCTATGCCCCAAATACAAGGGCACCTACATACGTAAAAGAAACCTTACTAAAGCTCAAAACACACATTGCACCTCACACAATAATAGTGGGAGATTTCAACACCCCACTCTCATCAATGGACAGATCATGGAAACAGAAATTAAACAGTGATGTCGACAGACTAAGAGAAGTCATGAGCCTAATGGACTTAACAGATATTTATAGAACATTCTATCCTAAAGCAAAAGGATATACCTTCTTCTCAGCTCCTCATGGCACTTTCTCCAAAATTGACCATATAATTGGTCAAAAAACGGGCCTCAACAGGTACAGAAAGATAGAAATAATCCCATGCATGCTATCGGACCACCATGGCCTAAAACTGGTCTTCAATAACAATAAGGGAAGAATGCCCACATATACGTGGAAATTGAACAATGCTCTACTCAATGATAACCTGGTCAAGGAAGAAATAAAGAAAGAAATTAAAAACTTTTTAGAATTTAATGAAAATGAAGGTACAACATACCCAAACTTATGGGACACAATGAAAGCTGTGCTAAGAGGAAAACTCATAGCGCTGAGTGCCTGCAGAAAGAAACAGGAAAGAGCATATGTCAGCAGCTTGACAGCACACCTAAAAGCTCTAGAGCAAAAAGAAGCAAATACACCCAGGAGGAGTAGAAGGCAGGAAATAATCAAACTCAGAGCTGAAATCAACCAAGTAGAAACAAAAAGGACCATAGAAAGAATCAACAGAACCAAAAGCTGGTTCTTTGAGAAAATCAACAAGATAGATAAACCCTTAGCCAGACTAACGAGAGGACACAGAGAGTGCGTCCAAATTAACAAAATCAGAAATGAAAAGGGAGACATAACTACAGATTCAGAGGAAATTCAAAAAATCATCAGATCTTACTATAAAAACCTATATTCAACAAAACTTGAAAATCTGCAGGAAATGGACAATTTCCTAGACAGATACCAGGTATCGAAGTTAAATCAGGAACAGATAAACCAGTTAAACAACCCCATAACTCCTAAGGAAATAGAAGCAGTCATTAAAGGTCTCCCAACCAAAAAGAGCCCAGGTCCAACGTGTTTAGTGCAGAATTCTATCAAACCTTCATAGAAGACCTCATACCAATATTATGCAAACTATTCCACAAAATTGAAACAGATGGAGCACTACCAAATTCCTTCTACGAAGCCACAATTACTCTTATACCTAAACCACACAAAGACACAACAAAGAAAGAGAACTTCAGACCAATTTCCCTTATGAATATCGTCGCAAAAATACTCAATAAAATTCTGGGAAACCGAATTCAAGAGCACATCAAAACAATCATCCACCATGATCAAGTAGGGTTCATCCCAGGCATGCAGGGATGGTTTAATATACAGAAAACCATCAACGTGATCCATTATATAAACAAACTGAAAGAACAGAACCACATGATCATTTCATTAGATGCTGAGAAAGCATTTGACAAAATTCAACACCCCTTCATGATAAAAGTCCTGGAAAGAATAGGAATTCAAGGCCCATACCTAAACATAGTAAAAGCCATATACAGCAAACCAGTTGCTAACATTAAACTAAATGGAGAGAAACTTGAAGCAATCCCACTAAAATCAGGGACTAGACAAGGCTGCCCACTCTCTCCCTACTTATTCAATATAGTTCTTGAAGTTCTAGCCAGAGCAATCAGACAACAAAAGGAGATCAAGGGGATACAGATCGGAAAAGAAGAGGTCAAAATATCACTGTTCAGTGAAATACTACAACTTAACATTGGCCAGGAGATCAATACTTTCTGAGGCACTATAAGGGTTTGGTTTCAGGTGCTCTATTGATTTTCCCAGTTTCTCTGGCAAAATCTTGGCATGATGTAACTAGCCATTCTATTCCTTTAATGTTCTTTGAGTTAGTTACTGAGAAGCAAACATCAGATATAGAGATGAGGGGATGGGAGTAGAGATGAGGGTAATTTCTTTTCAAATGAGTAATTGTTTCAGTATAAGTACATTACATGCATAACTTGATATATCCAGTTATTCGAGGTCAGAGATTGCTCTCTGAAGTCATTTGGTGCTGTAATCATAGTTCTGTCCTTTTGCAAAAGGAAGGAAGGATGCATGTTAGCTTCTGCTCTTTGTTTAAGGTGCTTGCCTCTAGTTTATCCTCACCAAAATTGCACACTTCTTTTGGAAGACATATTTTTCAGAAGATAGTCTTCTACTTTGAAGAAGAAGTTTGGCAATGCCTTAAAGCTTTCTGGATAGGACAATTGCATTTTTGAAAGACTATTAGAAACAGACAACTGCAGTTGTGACTTTGAAGTCTGCCTTCTTGGTAAACACCTGAACACACTGTGTTATTCTGATAAGGGGATAAGTATATAAATGACCAAGCATAAGACAGGATTTGTTGCAAATGGCCACACACAGGGAGTTCAGATTGCTTAGATGTGACCACAGGTCACATCTGTGCTGTTTATTCAATAGCCAGCATTATTCAATAGTAAACATTATGGAAGCTGGTTGTATTAATAACATAATAAATAGTTAAAACAAAGCTCGGGTCTAATAAAGAATGAAAAGAGGCCAGAGCGAGGGGGAAGAAGTAATTTGGCAGAAGGAAGAAGACAGTTTCTCATACGGTACTTTATCTTTGACAAAAAAAAATAGTCTGTTGCCACGTTTAATATGTTAGTAGGCTGAGAGAGTCAACATGAAACAAATGATACATTTTCATCTCCTGTTTGTTTTTCAGTGGTTTGAGACCATGGGGATTTCATGCTTTCATAGCAGTAACTCAGCTCAGTATTATCACATGCATCACCTTGGAAAAGCAACTACAAAATGCTTGTTTGTATTCTCTCTGTGCACTGAGTAGGCCGGAATCATTTTCCTCAAACATCATTTACAACTCTGTGTAATGAGCACATGTAGTCAACAAGGCTTTAAAAGTTAATGAGAAACAGAAAACTTGAGGGAGTTATTTCTCAGTATGCTCACACTTCACAACTAGGTCTGTGGTTTATAAAGAGCTCTTCTGACCTAAGAGTGGGTTTCATTTTCAGGAAAATGAACTCGGAACAAAGACTTGGACTTGAACTTCGACCTAATTAAATGGAAAGAAATGGAGAAAAGAAAAGAAGGGAAAGGGAGAGTCATGGAAGGAGAAAGAAAAATATGACATGGTCTTTCTGTGAGATCTAGAGAACACAGAAAAATGACATATCCTTGTGCTTAAAGCACTGCACGCGTGGTTCAGGCAGTTAGTGGAAGGAAACACAGCAAAATGAAACAAATCTCTCAGCTGAGCTGCTTCTACATTAACTTTCAAAGGAAGTGAGAGGAACAGAAGGTTTTGGAGATGATTAATTGGGAAAACAGAATTAATGTTACTGTCCAGAGCATGGCCAAGGACAGGTGAATTCTCCACCACCACTAATTTATTAGAGATGGTAAGTGGCACAAAATGTCAAGGAGAGAATCTCATTACAGACTTGTTGCTTCCCTTTCCTCTGGAGGATCTGGTCTACCAGCACTGGTAACTTAATGAACCTCTCTGAGAATCAGTGTCATTCTCTATAAAAGGAAAGTCTCAGGGAGAAAAGGTCACCCCCACCTACAGAATTTAAATTTTAAATTTAATTTCATTACAGGTACTGAAATTTTGATTTTTTTGAAGTAACGTGAAAGGGCACAGAGAGAAATTTGTGAATATTAAGCACTTTTAATCTTTATTTAAAATTAAGTTCCAAAAGTTTTATAATAATTTGACTGCCTTGCTTTTTTCATTGTAGTCCTTGAGTTTATTAAGTCTCAGAGAGCAATTCTTGCATACCTCACTTTAGAAACAATCATAATGGCAAGAATGAGGAACTGAAGAATAGATATGGACGTGAACTGAAGGACCTGGCTGCTCTATGGTGAGAAACAGAATTGCATATGTATATTATAGTGGGCAAGTTCCTCACTTTGCTATTTCCACTTATTTGTAAATCGTGGTTAACATTACAACATAACTGGGTGATCAGATTGCTTTTTCAGTAATTACAAGATAGTCATAAAACACCATGTTTTATACTTAGTTATCTCAACGAACATTTCATGCAGCAGAAAGGATAGGATACTTATAGAAGTAGATCTTTAATTTAATCTACATTCTAGGTTTAAACTAAAATGTGGAACCAAAAGATCTGCTGTGGCAAAGTTAAACTTGAGTACAAGTAGCAGCTATTGGTATAAAAGACAACTCTGGGGGCTGGGGATTTAGCTCAGTGGTAGAGCGCTTACCTAGGAAGCGCAAGGCCTTGGGTTCGGTCCCCAGCTCCGAAAAAAAAAAAAAAAAAAAAAAAAACAAAAAAACAAAAAAAGACAACTCTGACCTCAATAAACAAGAGAAAGTTTATTCTTATGTCAAACATGTAAAGGGGGAGCTTAGCAACAGATTCAGGTTACCACAAATGCCATGTTCAAATGTGATTACAGTTTTACAAATGATTTATAGTAAAATAGCAAATAAAATCATAAACCAAGACATTTTCAAGTATAGTGATAGAAACATCAAATAGGCCTATACTTCAAAACAGGGAAATATTTATATAGACCCCTGATGTTGTCGATGATACTCTTAGAGTTTAGGTTTGTGGAAGTTGGGATTCTATCTGATCATTCCAAGAGGATTTAGCTAAGAGTTACAAGGATGTTAAGTTACATAAAGAAGTAGAGAACAATAGTTGTTTTGGGACTAATATAATTTAAGACAACTTGACTCTAGAGAGCTGTAATATTTTAACTTTCTATAATCACAGATGTTCTAATCAGCCAACCATTCTTGTAGAAGGTTGAATGTCATGTCACTGCAGCATCTTCTGGGAACTTTAATTCAAGCAACCATGTTCCAACCTGAAACAAAACCAAAGCAAAGGATAAAGAAAAAAGTTAGATAAGTATTTTGCAATAATATTTGGACTAATAAATCAAGTCCAAATAGAAAAAAGAAATCAGCATGTACAGATATATTGAAAGTTTCTAGCCTGCATCTTTTAAGCTAGTCTCTCACTAGGAACCTATCCCACTTCATCTTCTACTTGAGTCTAAACAATATTCCTCACAAAGGGCCAGAAATACCTTCAAGCAAATATTAAATATTTAGAGTTAAGAGCATCAAAGCCTTCTATCCCACAGGTGGAGGACTGAACAGAACTATACTCTCACTACAGAGGCAAACAACTTAGGTGACTTTGCTCAAAGCTACAAAAGAGATTTTGTATTAGGAAGGCAGATTTTCTACTATCTTTGTAGTCTCTTTCAGTGCAAATGCTCATGTCTACCTCTGTCAAACTGTAGGAGAATATGCAACCAAAATTCCTTGAGATAAAACCCTGTGTCATGCATTTCAAGTGGGAGAGCACCCATGTGAACAATGCTTCTTTTTTGTTTTCTCATCCAGAGTCAATTTTTCTTGGGCTTTCTTAGTTTTTCTACACCTCCAGAGAAAGTGGAGGATCTCACCAGTTGCTCCGCATGACTAATGCTTAGCATTGCCAAAACCAGTGTGTTCCCAGATGAAGATGTTAATAGTACACATTATGATTTCTATTAGTGAGGAATATTTCCTGTTACAAAATGGGAAGTATTAGTCTATTTAATCAACTGAATACCGAGAAGTCTTTATTGAGGGTTAAAATAATTACTTAGCTTGAATACTCCTGACCTCTCTGTAGCCTGTTTTTTGAAATCTGTAAGAAAGTTGACATAAATTTCAGTGATGTTACTTTCATATCATCTTAACTTTCAGACTCAGATTTTTAAATACTGTTAGAGACACCACTCTGCATATTAAACAGCTTGTGATCACTTCAGTCATTATCTGAGGCAACTACCTAATGAAGAAAAGAGACTTAGTTTGGCTCAGAATTTTAGAACTTTCGATCTGTGTTTAGTTGGCCCAGGTTCTTTGCACCTGTGGTAGCAGATTGCAGCAGAAGCACATGGCACAGCAGAACTGCTCACTTCATAAGAAATGACAGTGGAAGAGATTACAGCTCCTAATCCCCTACAAGGGCATGATACAAGATGTCTTCTATTGAGTACTATATCTCAAAGGTTCTACGACGTACAAAACAGCATCATGTCCTGAGAAACATGCCTTTAACACACAGATATGGGAGGGACATTTTACATCCTAAGTACAACAATATGTGAAATCAAATTTTCATGAGACGTCATCTCCAAAATCAAATCATGTAACTGTAGTGAGAAAGGTATCTTTTGTCCATGTACCTGCTCCAACTCTTTCTCACTCTGGTATAATTAAACTACTCTGCTCAGTAGAGCAGATTCCTACTTGCACTAGACTAACCACCATTCATGCAACCTTGCCCAACAACTACTTTCTTAGACCCTTAGTTCTAAATTCTTAGTTCTTATATCTGGCAATAGAGATAATAATTGTATTTGACAGAATTTTACAGTTGCTAGAAAGAGAGGGTAAGTTTTTTTCTTCGATTTCCACATGTTTGTGGTTGAATATGAGACAGATAAACAAATGAAATATTAACAGAATATATGTGTATATATATTATATATATATGTAATATATTACTCAGTAGATAAGTAGCCCAAAAAAGGGTGTATTAAATCCCAGTTTATATATAATTGTCAGCAAATAATAGCATTTTTAAAGTGAGAAGATACCTTGATTCTCCCTGTGTCAGCTTGTGGGAAGCCAATACACGTGAGACAAAGGCTGATTAGAAAAGATGTCATTTCTCTGGTATCAGCTCCAGGGTGATAGGAATCTGAAGTTACCATCAGTGTAATGGCCTTCTTTTCCCTGACAAAAATAGAGGTGCAGTAGGTTTCATGATTCTAGTTTTAAGGCAATAGAAGGAAAGCAAGGAGTACCCTTGCATCTGCTTTTTAATTTCCCTCAGTTCCCCAGCCCCTAACATCTGGGAAGTGCATACTGGTTGCTCACAATGTTGTGCTATAGCATTTCATTTTGTAATCAATATTGAGCTAGTATTCTTGCTTTTGTTCCATTCAGTTCTGCTGTAAGTCGTCAAGGCTGTTCCTCTTCTTTTGGTCATGTTGTCCTTGATAAAGCACTAGTTGCAGCAATTATCACAGCATGTCTCACTTACATAATTGTGTCCTTGTGGTCTGTAAGTTCTTCCAAACAAGTCAGCAGCACTGGGTTCCTCATTACTGTAACTCCAACTCTGACTGCAAGCCAGGCAAACAGCATGAGCATTGTAATATTATGGATAGGGAGAGTTAGTAAATGAATGGGTTATACTTAAAGGACTCATCTTAAAAGCACATATACATTTTGAAACCAACATGAGAAGGCTTGTCTTCATACAGGCAATTCGAGGAAAATATTGTACAGAAAAGATAAAACATGTTTGCAATATGATAAGTGATTTTCTTTAAAAAAATGTTCTGGAGCAGTGATAAATCTGTTTGGAAAATGGAACAAATTAGTTTGTGCCCCACTCTAAGGAAACTATATCTCTAACTATGTTGTCTTCACAAAAACTTGTCCTTATTATGACATTAAAATATATGCATAATCCTTTTAAATAAGAGAAAATTATATAGCAAATATGGAAAAATAATTATATTGGGCAATTGTGTACATGTGCATATGCGAGTGCAAGTGTGGTGTGTGTGTCTGTGTGTGTGTGCCTGTGTGTGTGTATGTGTGTGTGTATGTGTACAGAATCTGAGGGGTGACAATTATATTAGATTCATGAATTTTTACTGTGAATTGTAATATGCTACATATGTAGACTGATAACAAAGTGTAGACCTACTCCATTACTTCCAAATATTGCTGCAATATATTGTCTTCCTCATTTAAAAAAAAGAGCTTTAAAATTGGTATATACTTATCCAAGTTGGAATTTTAAAATTATTTTTAAAATTAAATATATTTTACCTGACACATAAAATAAAATTTATACATATCAGTGGGATGTGTTATTTTAGTGTACATGTGCATTGTATAGCAAAAATTGAAGGTAAGTTTAATCTGCTTATCATTTATCATTTTTTTGTGATGAAAAGTACAAAATTCTTTCGTTGGGGTTTTAGAAATACATAGTGGATTATTTTTTATCTGTATTATTGTGTAATTACAGAACACCAACATTTTTATCCCTGTCTTATTAAGACTTGGTTTCACTGTTAGCACTCATTCATCTCAGCTCCTGTTGTCAATCATCCTATTCCAATTTCTATGAAACCAACTTGTTTAGATTTCGGTTATAATGAGTTTGTAGGCTTTATATATTATTCCACATTCTTAGCCTTTTGGTTAGTAGAAGCCTGTCTGTTAAATCAATACACTTAACAATGTTTTTCCTGTTAGTCATGGGGGTAATAGGTCAGACACAGGAGTGGGAAAGGCGTGGCTACAGCTATCAAAGGGACTAAAGACAGCCAAAGACAAATTATACTTAAACTGGAGGCCAGAAGCATTCTATCCTCTCTACAGTGACTCAAGTTCTAGTTAGTTAGACCCTTGCAGAATGGACCTATGTAAACTGTAGTTCTCACAAACTCATCAACAGCCTTCATATTAAATATGGTTTACACACATGCTTACAATATCTGAATTTATCTGCACACTTGTTCTTACCTATTTGATGCTGCCTCATGTTTTTCTCTCACTCCTTACATATTCCCATCATTTTGAAGAACTGCTTTTTGAATTACTTGTAAAAGAGATCTCGTGTAGATACAGCTGTTAGGCTTCTATCTCTTTAATTTTTATGTCACACCTTTAAGTCTTATGGTCTTCTTTTTTGGCACACCTGGCCCCTCTCCCTGCATTCATATGGTGAATCATTCATACCACTTCTTCCTGGCCTGTAAGGTTTTGATAGACAAGTTTGCTGTAATGCAAATTGGGATGTCAAAATGGATTTTCTTTGTCCATTCTCTTGTAAGTTTGAAGATATTCTCTTTGCCTTTCATGTTTATTACCTTTATTATGCAATATGTGGATCTGCCTTCTTGTTGGGACTGACCACTCTCTAAAGGGAGGATGCAGCAGGAGCAGGGTTTGGACAGAGTATGATGGAAGGACTTCCAGAGACAGCTTCCGTGAGATAGCTCTACTTTATTGCTCCAGGGGTAAGGTATATAAAAGCTCTTAGGGCATTGGGTAGAAAGGGTTGATTGGTCATAACACAACACCTAATTATGGTATGAACAGGAAGCCAGAGTGGAACTAGTATTCTGAGTCATGCACAGGGTCACTCTTCAGGTAAGGTCAGGCATCTGCACTAGGTAACATTCTCCACATAAGGTTAGACAGAGGAAGGGAAACAATGCTGAAAAGGAGACTCCTCTATTTTCTGCCTAGTTCGGAAACAGGGTAGACTGCAACCTTAATAGGGGAGTTCTCTAACAGTAGTGATACATTGAGGTAGACTGGGGAAGTTAATTTTGATAGGCAACCTTTGTTATTATATATACAGAGAATTATATAATTTCAAAATCTAGAAATTTTCTCTTATTGATTTTTAAATGAGAAAACCCCACTGGCATTTTATAATCTTACTAAATGCTAGTAGCTACAGTTTTTGCTTTTATGATGTTATTCAAAGTTTCTATACAGTTTCACTTTCCTCATTGTTCTTATTTGGTAAGCCCTCCAGGATATTTTCAAATACACTGATTTTGATCCAATACTTTTATTTAATCAGTCTTTCCCAGTATTGATTTCTTCTATCGAAATTTCAGCTTTGTTAGAGTATTTTTCAGCTCAATAACTTGTTTTGTTCTTATGAAAATTGGATCTCTTTGTTATGCTTCTCTATGAAGAGATTGAAACTCTTCTGTTTTTTCCCAAGGTAATAGAGTTTCCTTATGCCTGCTATTTAAATTCTTCTTCTTGGAGTTCTCCTGTTCACTTCAATATATGACCATTTTTTGTTATGTCATTTTCATTGTTAAGTGATATCCAGAATTCCTAAATGTTTTCCTAGATGCTTACTAGGGTAAAGTTCTATGTAAGTATTGAAGTATGTATTGTTCATTATGGTCATGCTAATCTTACTATGTGACTTGTTTTTGAGAAATTCCATGCAGCGTGTTGATTTTCTTTAAGCCTGATTTGGCTTCTACTATTTCTGCTTTGTATTGTACCAAGACTGCGTGAAATCTGCTGTGGGTATGACACCACTATTTCTGCTGTTGCAGGCAAACCTTATCAGTATTTCCTGAATCTACAATTTTGCATTTTGTTCAGAATGAACTGGGAGCTTCATAAAAAGTGAGGTCCATAGTCTCAAGCCACTCTTTAATGCAGGGTGAGCCAAATACCTCAGTGACAAGCATTGGCAGTCTAAAAGAGCTGGACGTGTGAAATGACTGTGAATGGCCTAGTTTTTGGCTCCTATACCACGCTTGGAACCATCATTACCAAAAGCCATGTAACAAAACTCATCACAAAGCTTAAGAAGGAAAAAGACCCACATTACTATGGGTTATCTGTTCCTTAGATAGACTCATGGCCTAAGACCACTATAACTAGCAACAAATGATTGTACCTATACGAGTAGTCCAGTGGTCTATGATCATGGACATTCTCCTTATAGCCATAACTGGTCCAGAATTTTTTTCACAGTCCTTATTTCAACAACATGGTTGGTACATGGATGCTTTACCTTAGAGTTTATGTGGCTGATCACCTGAGGTAATAGCTATAGTTTGTCATGTAGTTAAAATAAACAAATTATTTATGGAAATCATAAGTAAAAGTTGCCCCACACCTAAGATTCAAGGAACACTTGGAGAAGAAAGGACAGAAGATTTTAAGAGCCAGAAGATCAGGGAGTTGGCGACGAGACTGTGTCTAGTAATCATATCAGAGGCTACCCCCATAAAGTCTCACCAACAATACAGCCGAAATGTTCACTGAAAAACCTACAAGGTCTACAAGGCCTCACCCCTCCACAACAATCTAAAGTCAAATGAGGAAAGCAGGAAGCAGGATAAGTAGCTTTCTCATGCTTTGCCCCAGTTGTAGAGAAGAGGAAGTATTCACAGGCATGGCCTTGTTGGAGGACATGACACTAGGGGATATGACACTTTGACTAGGGGACATGACACTTTGAGGTTTTGAAAGCCCATCCCATTCCTATTTAGCTCTTTTTGCATCCTGGCCCTGTATCAAAACACAAGCTCTCAGAGCCAAGTCTGCCTGCCTATTGTCTTGCTTCACATATGGTGAAGACTTCACAGAATTGTGAGACTCCAGATTTTTTCTTTCACAAGTTGCATTGGTCATGATATTTTGTAAATATCATGTAAATATTGAAAAATAACTAAGACAGTTTACAAGATAATTGCTTGCCCTCTTATATGTTTACTAATGCCTTAAGGACCTGCAACACTGTTCACAATTTGCATTGTCTATACAATTATATTCAACAAAATTAACTTTGACCATTTTGGCCTTTCTTTGCTTATTTTTAGTAAAGTAACATCTATATGATCATAGCTTTCATGAAGAAGAGTAAAATATTTCATTTAGATCTTTCAAAAAATCCATAGATTCCTAACAACTTCTTACCTCATCCCATAACACCATCAGACAAAAACTCAGACTAAAGAGCACTACAACTACTCCCTAACCCCACAAAAAAGAAAAAGAAAAGAGGCTAATGAAACACACTGAGAAAATTGAGATCTTAAACCTATACTATATATTTTCTGTTTTGAAGACTTGGAGATACTACATTTGTTTATTGTTTTATAGGACAACTAAAACAGACTTTATTGCTTTTTTTAGGATGAGGAAAACAAGATATGAAATAAGTCATAAGAAATGTTCTCCTCTACTATCTCAACCATTTTGAATGTTGTACAAAAAGCTCACAAAGCAAATACGAAAAGCTTCAGCATGTCTTTTGTAAATTCTGCTGCAGTAAACGCAACATTAAGAAACATGCAACTTTCTTCTGTACCAGTTTTAAAAGAATTACTGAATTACATTTCTTATTATGTTGCTTTTACATGTTTATTCACTTTTGATGAGATCATTGCCAATACATTATTTTCCTTAACTTTATTTTTACATTAAGCCAATGTCTGTCATGCAACCACCAAAACCTTATAGAAAATTGCACAGGTTCATAGTCCAGTTTGGACTCTAGCTTCTTGGAGTCAGCCACTTTTCTGACTCCTTTCATGAAGTCTTCCTGAACTACAAAATCATGATCGGCACGAATTGCAAACATACCTGCTTCAGTGTAAACATTTCTCAGGTCTGCTCCATTAAAACCATCTGAAAGCTCTACAATGGCTTCATAATCTATTTCACCATGTTTTGTAATAGGGCCTGTGTGGATTTTCAATATATCTAATCTTGCTTGTTCATTTGGTAAATTGATATGTATTTTTCTATCTAATCTTCCTGGGTGCAGCAAAGCAGGATCCAGTGTATCTGGTCTGTTTGTAGCCATGATCATTTTAACTCTATGCAGAGTATCAAATCCATCCATTTCATTTAGTAACTCCCATTAAAGTTCTATGAATCTCTTTGTCTGCTGATGTTCCCTCAGAAAACCGACCAATAGCATCTATTTCATCCATAAAAATGATGCATGACTGGTGGTCCCTGGCATAATTAAGCATTTCTCTAATCAAACGAGCACTTTCACCAATGTACTAGTCTACAATAGAACTAGATACAACCTTTACGAAGTTGCAGTCTAGCTGGCTGGCAACAGCTCGTGCCAAGAGTGTTTTCCCAGTGCCTGGTGGTCCATATAGCAAACAGCCTTTTGGAAGTATTATTCCTACACGCTGGAATAATTCTGGATTTGTAAGAGATAATTCTATTACCTCTCTTAATTCCTGAATCTGTTCTGACAGGCCTCCAACCTCAGAATAAGATACATTTCCAGGATCCTCATGAGACATGTTATAAAACAATGGATCCACCTCTCTCGGCAGATACCTCATGATGGTTAGGGTGGTCATATCCAAAGTAACTCTTGTTCCTGGTTTCAGCGTACTTTTATCAAGCTGCTGACGGCAACCTACGACGTATCTTGGTCCATTTGTTGCTTTAACAATGAATTTTTCTTCTGTTAACTGTTTAAGCACTTCCCCTACAATCTGTCCAATATTTTGGAGTGCCTTCAGATCATTTTCAGACTTTTCACACTGCTTGTGCTGTAGGAGCTTCTTCCGGTAGTCCTGAAGCGCCTTATCTCTAGGGTCCGCCATGATGAGAAGCCGTCGCTCCTAGATACTACATTCAAAATTTGTTATTTCTCTATTGTACATCATATTTATTCATAATAGAATAATATTTTTCCATGAGGAAGTTTTGAATGATACTATACCAAATATTCAGGGATATTGCTTTCATTTAATTGAATCAGTTAACCACTGTATCTCTAAAAATTATATCTATGTATCATACTCATTTAAGTTTACATTGTAGAATGTGTTGTGTGACTTAATACAATGCCAACCTATATTAAATACAATTGCATATGCATACCAAATTGCTTCAAATAAACTAATAATTAGTGTTTCTCAGTAGTTACTGGTTTAGAATTGGCTCTGCTGGATAGTTCTTAGGTTCTTTTATGAGACTAGAGTCAGAAGATCAGGTGGGATGTCTTGTTACAGACAAGTTGGTGCTGATGGAATTCTTATTCATGTGAACCCTATCACCTCTTTTTATTACACCTATTTATTTATTTTTATTTTTATATATATTTTCTCATCTCTATATACAGGTGCTGTATGCTTGCTTGGTGTCCAGAGAAGCTAGTAAAAAGTGCCAAAACCCCTGTAACTAGAGTGTCACATGTTTCTGAGCCTCCCTGTTTGTGCTGGAAACTGAACTTAGAATCTATGCAGAATCTAATTGTCTGAACCACTGAGCTGTATTTCTAGACCCGTCTATTGAGCTTCTTGCACATTCTTGCTATGTGGTGCCTAGCCTCTTTCATGTATGGGATTCTAGGCAACACATCAAAGATGCCTGTTTCCAATAAAGACTTGAGAGCACATCTTTCCCATTGCACTTATTGTGCATGTAGTACATGATGGAACTACCACATTATGTATTTAAGAGTCTGTAAGATGAGATGTATGGCTATGACTACATTTTTTAAAGTTAAAACTGTGGTTTAAAAATAGTTTCTACTCTCTTATTACAATGAGTTTGTTTTTCATATCTGCATAGAGTTTAAAATCAGCACATTCTAGTTTTTATTCGTTTTTGTCTCTATGCCATGATCTAAGAAGACTAACTTTGCTCAAAGCACATTAATTGCCTAGATTTGATTCTGAAGATTAATTCACATGACCACATAGCTTCAACCTGGAATATAATTTGTCAGTTTAATTAATTCCTTTAGCCTAGACCTATACTACATTAAATAAATGCTAGTGAACTAAGCAATTAATTCTTGTTCCAAGAGTGACTTATTGACTGGTAAAGAGTAGCTTAGAAACAGGAGATTTGGACTTAATAAAGTATTTGCTCTCTATTCTGTACTAATACTTCTAATACAAATTAAACTGGGATATTGTGCATATATATGGTCTGAGTCAGAAAAGCTGAAGTGGGGGTGAGATTCTGCATTACTTTAAGATCCAAGATGCTGACGGTGCCAGATTTGCCACATGGTAACAGTGTTAGACAAAGTTTACTTAAAGGAATTTTTATATTCACAATGCTTACTTTCAGAGTTATTTACGCTGATAATTATATCTTACCAAAATGGAAAAAATGTACTCATATTCCATAATACTTTTCAGTTACTCTTCCCCTTAAAGAATTCTTCCCAAATAGAACATCATTTAAATAAGATTGCCAATATATTTAATTTCACCTTCTGTTTTAAGATATTCTGTATTGTAGTGGTTGAAATGCTAGCTCTTTTTTCCTTCCATCTTTATTAACTTGGGTATTTCTTTTTTTTTTTATTAACTTGAGTATTTCGTATTTACATTTCGAATGTTATTCCCTTTCCCAGGTTCCGGGCAAACATGCCCCTAATCACTCACCCTACCCTTCTTTATGGGTGTTCCCCTCCCCATCCTCCCCCCCTTGTTGCCCTCCCCCCCACAGTCCAGTTCACTGGGGGTTCAGTCTTAGCAGGACCAAGGGCTTCCCCTTCCACTGGTGCTCTTACTAGAATATTCATTGCTACCAATGAGGTCAGAGTCCAGGGTCAGTCCATGTATAGTCTTTAGGTAGTGGCTTAGTCCCTGGAAGCTCTGGTTGCTTGGCATTGTTGTTCATAAGGGGTCTCGAGCCCCTTCAAGCTCTTCCAGTTCTTTCTCTGATTCCTTCAACGGGGGTCCTAATCTCAGTTCAGTGGTTTGCTGCTGGCATTCGCCTCTGTATTTGCTGTATTCTGGCTGTGTCTATCAGGATAAATCTACATCCTGCTCCTGTCGGCCTGCACTTCTTTGCTTCATCCATCTTGTCTAATTGGGTGGCTGTATATGTATGGGCCACATGTGGGGCAGGCTCTGAATGAGTGTTCCTTCTCTGTCTGTTTTAATCTTTGCCTCTCTATTCCCTGCCAAGGGTATTCTTGTTCCCCTTTTAAAGAAGGAGTGAAGCATTCACATTTTGATCATCCGTCTTGAGTTTCATTTGTTCTAGGCATCTAGGGTAATTCAAGCATTTGGGCTAATAGCCACATATCAATAAGTGCATACCATGTGTGTTTTGCTGTGATTGGCTTACCTCACTCAGGATGATATTTTCTAGTTCCAACCATTTGTCTATGAATTTCATAAAGTCATTGTTTTTGATAGCTGAGTAATATTCCATTGTGTAGATGTGCCACATTTTCTGTATCCATTCCTCTGTTGAAGGGCATCTGGGTTCTTTCCAGCTTCTGGCTATTATAAATAAGGCAGCTATGAACATAGTGGAGCATGTGTCTTTTTTATATGTTGGGGCATCTTGTGGGTATATGCACAAGAGAGGTATAGCTGGATCCTCAGGTAGTTCAATGTGCAATTTTCTGAGGAACCTCCAGACTGATTTCCAGAATGGTTTTACCAGTCTGCAATCCCACCAACAATGGAGGAGTGTTCCTCTTTCTCCACATCCTCACCAGCATTTGTTGTCACCTGAGTTTTTGATCTTAGCCATTCTGACTGGTATGAGGTGAAATCTCAGGGTTGTTTTGATTTGCATTTCCCTTATGACTAAAGATGTTGAACATTTCTTTAGGTATTTCTCAGCCATTTGGCATTCCTCAGCTGTGAATTCTTTGTTTAGTTCTGAACCCCATTTTTTAATAGGGTTATTTGTCTCCCTGCAGTCTAACTTCTTGAGTTCTTTGTATATTTTGGATATAAGCCCTCTATCAGTTGTAGGATTGGTAAAGTTCTTTTCCCAATCTGTTGGTTGCCATTTTATCCTAACCACAGTGTCCTTTGCCTAACAGAAACTTTGCAATTTTATGAGATCCCATTTGTCGATTCTTGATCTTAGAGCATAAGCCATTGGTGTTTTGTTCAGGAAATTTTTTCCAGTGCCCATGTCTTCGAGATGCTACCCTAGCTTTTCTTCTATTAGTTTGAGTGTATCTGGTTTGATGTGGAGGTCCTTGATCCACTTGGACTTACGCTTTGAACAGGGTGATAAGCATGGATCGATTTGCATTCTTCTACATGTTGACCTCCAGTTGAACCAGCACCATTTGCTGAAAATACTATCTTTTTTCCATTGAATGGTTTTTGCTCATTTGTCAAAAATCAAGTGAACTTGGTTATTTCTTATCTACATTTCAATTGTTATTCCCTTTCCCAGACTCTAGGCCAATATTCCCCTAACCCTAACCCCTCCCCTTCCATATTGTTGTTCTCCTCCCAATCGTCCCCCATTACCGCCAAGACCCCAATGATCACGTTCACTGGGGGTTCAGTCTTGGCAGGACCAAGGGCTTCCCCTTCCACTGGTGTTCTTACTAGACTATTAATTGCTACCTATACAGTTGGAGCCCGGTATCGGTCCATGAATAATCTTTGGGTAGTGGCTTAGTCCCTGAAAGCTCTGGGTGCTTGGCATTGTTGTTCAATGGGGTTTCAATCCCCTTCAAGCTCTTTAAGTCCTTTCTCTGATTCCTTCAACTGGGGTCCCGTTCTCAGTTTAGTGATTTGCTGCTGGCATTCACCTATGTATTTGCTGTATTCTGGCTGTGTCTCTCAGGAGAGATCTAC
The DNA here is from genome assembly GCF_021556685.1 of Rattus norvegicus. Classification (NCBI taxonomy): domain Eukaryota; kingdom Metazoa; phylum Chordata; class Mammalia; order Rodentia; family Muridae; genus Rattus; species Rattus norvegicus. Next base: position 18,268,486 of record NC_141535.1, on the reverse strand, counting down.
ATCCGGTTCCTGTCAGCCTGCATTTCTTTGCTTCATCCATCTTATCTAGTTTGGTGGCTGTATATGAATGGGCCACATGTGGGGCAGGCTCTGAATGGATGTTCCTTCTGCCTCTGTTCTAAACTTTGCTTTCCTATTCCCTCTCAAGGATATTCTTGTTCCCCTTTTAAAGAAGGAGTGAAGCATTCACATGTTGGTCATCCTTCTTGAGTTTCATGTGTTCTATGCATCTCGGGTAATTCGAGCATTTGGGCTAATATTCAATTTTCAAAAAGTATGTGTTTTTTTCTGTGATTGAGTTACTTCACTCAGGATGATATTTTCTAGTTCCATTCATTTGCCTATGAATTTCATACAGTCATTGTTTTTGATAGCTGAGTAATATTCCATTATGTAGATGTACCACATTTTCTGTATCCATTCCTCTGTTGAAGGGCATCTGGGTTCCTTCCAGCTTCTGGCTATTATAAATAAGGCTGCTATGAACATAGTGGAGCACGTGTCTTTTTTATATGTTGGGGCATCTTTTGAGTATATGCCCAAGAGAGGTATAGCTCGATCCTCAGGTAGTTCAATGTCCAATTTTCTGAGGAACTTCCAAGCTGATTTCCAGAATGGTTGTACCAGTCTGCAACCCCACCAACAATGGAGGAGTGTTCCTCTTTCTTCCAATCCTTGCCAGTATTTGCTGTCATCAGAGTTTTTGACCTTAGCCATTCTGACTGGTTTGAGGTGGAATCTCAGGGATGTTTTGATTTGCATTTCCCTTATGACTAAAGATGTTGAACATTTCTTTAGGTGTTTCTCAGCCATTCAGCATTCCTCAGCTGTGAATTCTTTGTTTATCTCTGAAACCCATTTTTAATAGGGTTATTTGTCTCCCTTCAGTATAACTTTGTGAGTTCTTTGTACATTTTCGGTATAAGCCCTCTATCAGTTGTAGGATTGGTAAAGATCATTTCTGAATCAGATGGTTGCTGTTTTGTCTGAACAACAGTGTCATTTGCCTTACAGAAGCTTTGCAGTTTTATGAGATCCCATTCGTCAATTCTTGATCTTAGAGCCATATGTATTTTGTTCAGGAAATTTTCTCCAGTGCCCATAAGTTCGAGATTCTTCCCCACTTTTTCTTCTATTAGGTTGAATGTATCTGGTTTGATGTGGAGGTCCTTGATCCACTTCGACTTAAGCTTTGTACAGGGTGATAAGAATGGATCGATCTGCATTCTTCTACATGTTCACCTCCAGTTGAACTAGCACCATTTGCTGAAAATGCTATCTTTTTTCCATTGGATGGTCTTAGCTCTTTTGTCAAAAATCAAGTGACCATAGGTGTGTGGGTTCATTTCTGGGTCTTCAATTCTATTCCATTGGTCTATCTGTCTGTCTCTGTACCAATACCATGCAGTTTTTATCACTATTGCTCTGTAATACTGCTTGAGTTCAGTGATAGTGATTCCCCTGGAAGTCCTTTTATTGTTGAAGATAGTTTTAGGTATCCTGGATATTTTGTTATTCCAGATGAATTTGCAAATTGTTCTGTCTAACTCTATGAAGAATTGATTTGGAATTTTGATGGGAATTGCATTGAATCTGTAGATCGCTTTTAGTAAAATGGCCATTTTTACTATATTAATCCTGCCAATCCATGAGCATGGGAGATCTTTCCATCTTCTGAGATCTTCTTCAGTTTCTTTCTTCAGAGTCTTGATGTTCTTATCATATAGATCTTTCACTTGCTTGGTTAAAGTCACACCAAGGTATTTTATATTATTTGGGACTATTATAAAAGGTGTCATTTCCCTAATTTTTTTCTCTGCTTGTTTGTCTTTGGTGTAGAGGAAGGCTACTGATTCATTAGAGTTAATTTTATACCCAGCCACTTTGCTGAAGGTGTTTATCAGCTTTAGTAGTTCTCTGGTGGAACTTTTGGGATCACTTAAGTATACAACCATATCGTCTGCAAATAGTGATATTTTGACTTCTTTCTTTCCAATCTGAATCCCTTCGATCTCCTTTTGTTGTCTGATTGCTGTGGCTAGGACTTCGAGATCTATACTGAATAAGTAGTGAGAGTGTGGGCAGCCTTGTCTAGTCCCTGATTTTAGTGGGATTGCTTCAAGGTCCTCTCCATTTAGTTTAATATTAGCTGCTGGTTTGCTGTATATTGCTTTTACTATGTTTAGGTTTGGGCCTTGATTTCCTGTTCTTTCCAGGACTTTTATCATGAATGGGTATTGAAATTTGTCACATGCATCTAATGAAATGATCTTTAGGTTTTTATATTTCAGTTTGTTTATATAGTGGATTATGCTGATGGTTTTCCGTATATTATACCATCCCTGAATCCCTGGAATGAAGCCTACTTGATCATGATGGATGATTGTTTTGATGTGCTCTTGGATTCAGTTTGTAAGAATTTTATTGAGTATCTTTGCATCGATATAAATAAGGGAAATTGGTCTGAAGTTCTCTTTCTTTGTTGGGTCTTTGTGTGGTTTTGGGCATAAGAGTAATTGTGGCTTCATAGAAGGAATTCAGTAGTGCTCCATCTGTTTCAATTTTGTAGAATAATTGGATAGTATTGGTATGAGGTCTTCTATGAAGGTCTGATAGAATTCTGCACTGAACCCATCTGGAGCATGGCTCCTTTAGTTTGGGAGACTTTTAATGGCTGCTTCTATTTCATTAGGAGTTTTGGGGTCATTTACATGGTTTATTTGTTCCAGATTTAACTTCAGGAACTGGTATCTGTCTAGGAAATTGTCCATTTCCTTCACATTTTCAAGTTTTGTTGAATATAGGCTTTTGTAGTAGGACCTGATGTTTTTTTTAATTTCCTCTGGCTCTGTTGTTATGTCTCCCTTTTCATTTCTGATTTTGTTAATTTGGACACGCACTCTGTTTCCTCTGGTTAGTCTGGCTAAGGGTCTAGATATCTTGTTGATTTTTCTCAAAGAATCAGCTTTTGGTTTTGTTGATTCTGTGTATTCTGTGTGATTTTATGTTTCTACTTGGTTGATTTCAGTTCTGAGTTTGATTATTTCCTGCCTTCTACCCCTCCTCGGCGTGTTTGCTTCTTTTTGTTCCGGAGCTTTTAGGTGTGATGTCAAGCTGGTGATATGCTCTCTCCTGTTTCTTTCTACAGGCACTCAGAGCTATGAGTTTTCCTCTTAGCACAGCTTTCATTGTGTCCCATAAATTTAGGTATGTTGTACCTTCATTTTCTTTAAATTCTAAGAAGTCTTTAATTTCTTTCTTTATTTCTTCCTTGACCAGGTTATCATTGAGTAGAGCATTATTCAACTTCCTTGTATATGTGGGAATTCTTTCCTTATTGTTATTGAAGTCCAGTTTTAGCCTGATAGGACACATGGCACTATCTCTCTGTACCTGTTGAGGCCTGTTTTATGATTGTATGGTCAATTTTGGAGAAAGTACCATGAGGTGGTGAAAAGAAGGTATATCCTTTAACTTTAGGATAGAATGTTCCATAAATATCTGTTAAATCCGTTTGGTTCATGACTTCTCTTAGTCTGTCTATGTCTCTGTTTAATTTCTGTTTCCATGAACTGTCCTTTGATGAGAGTGGTGTGTTGAAATCATAAAATATTATTGTGTGAGGGACAATGTGTGCTTTGAGCTTTAGTAAGGTTTCTTTTATGTATATAGATGCCCTTGTATTTAGATATTTAGGATTAAGTGTTCATCTTGGTGGATTTTTCCTTTGATGAATATGAAGTGTCCTTCCTCATCTTTTTTTATGCCTTTTGGTTGAAAATCGATTTTATTCGATATTAGAATGGCTACTCCAGCTTGCTTCTTCAGATCATTCACTTGGAAAGTTGTTTTCCAGCCTTTTACTCTGAGGTAGTTACTGTCTTTTTCTCTGACGTGTATTTCCTGTAGGCAGCAAAATGTTGGGTCCTCATTGGATATCCAGATTGTTAATATGTGTCTTTTTATTGGGGGAATTGAGTCCATTGATGTTGAGAGATATTAAAGAACAGTGATTGTTGCTTCCTGTTCTATTCCTGTTTGGATGTGAGATTATGTTTGTGTGCTTGTCTTCTCTGTTTTTTCTTTTGCAAAATGATTAGTTTCTTTTTTCAAGGGTGTAGCTTGCCTCCTTGTGTTGGGCTTTAACATTTATTATCCTTTGTAGGGCTGGATTTATAGAAAGATATTGTGTAAATATGGTTTTGTCATGGAATATCTTGGTTTCCCCATCTATGTTAATTGAGAGTTTAGCTGCATACAGTAACCTGGGCTGCCATTTGTGTTCTCTTAGGGTCTATATGACATCTGTCCAGGATCTTCTGGTTTTCATAGTCTCTGGTGAGAATTCTGATGTGATTCTGGTAGGTCTGCCTTTATATGTTACTTGACCTTTTCCCTTATTGCTTTTAATATTCTTTCTTTGTTTTGTGCACATGGCATTTTGAGTATTACGTGATGGGAGGAGTTTCTTTCCTGGTCCAATCTATTTGGAGTTCTGTAGGCTTCTTTTATATTTATAGGCATCTCTTTCTTTAGGTTAGGGAAGTTTTCTTCTATGATTTTGTTGAAGATATTTACTGGTCCTTTGAGCTGGGAGTCTTCACTATCTTCTATACCTATTTTCCTTAGGTTTGATCTTCTCATTGTGTCCTGGATTTCCTGTCTGTTTTGGGCCAGTAGCTTTTTCCATTTTACATTATCTTTGACAGTTGTGTCAATGATTTCTGTGGAATATTCTGCTCCTGAGATTCTCTCTTTCATCTCTTGCATTCTGTTGGTGATGCTTGTATCTATGGATCCTTGTCTCTTCCTTTGGTTTTCTATATTCATGGTTGTCATGATCAAATGTGACTTTAAATCTAGATCTTCCTTTTCTGTTGTGTTTGGATATTCAGTGTTTGCTTTGGTGGGAGAATTGGGCTCCAATGATGCCATGTATTCTTGGTTTTTGTTGCTTGGTTTCTTGTGCTTGCCTCTTGCTATATTGTTGTCTCTGGTGTTACCTTGTTCTGCTATTTCTGACAGTAGTTAGACTGTCCTATAGGCCTGTGTGTCAGCAGTGCTATAGACCTGTTTTCTTGTTCTCTTTCAGCCAGTTGTGGGAACAGAGTGTTCTGCTTTCAGGCTTATAGTCATTCCTGTCTACTGGTCTTCAGGTGTTCCTGTGGGCATGTGTCCTGAGTCCACCAGGCAGGTCGCTTGGAGCAGAAAAGTTGGCCTTACCTCTGGTTTCAGGCCAGGGGTTTCTTCTCAGAGTTGGGTTTCCGCTCTCTGTGAGGGCAGCAACCACAAGGGCCTGCCCCACCTTCACTCAGGACCCTTTGCACAGCGGTCCTAGATGGTGCTAGGCGTTTTCCTCTAGAGTCAGAAATGTGGGTAGAGAGTAGTCTCCTCTGGCTTCCCAGGTGTGTCTGCCCCTCTGAAGGTCTAGCTCTTGCTCCCAATGGATTTGAGTGCAGAGAGCTGTTTGACTGGGTCCCTTCAGATATGGGCAGTGTCTGGACCGCAGTGTTGACTACTCCTATCTTCCTGTTCCCAGAGGCTCTATATAGTTGCTTTTTGGGTCAGGGATGTGGGCAAGGGTGGGCAGTACTGGCAGTCTCTCCTGCTCTGCAGTCTCAGGAGTGCCCACCTGTCTGGGCAGTGAGCTCTCTCTCCCACGGGGTTTTGGAGCAGGGAGCTCTGAGCCCATATCAGTGATGTTCAGGCCCCAGCTAGAAACTGGAAGTGCCTGGTCCTGGAGGAATTTTGCCTTTGTGTGATATGCTAGCTCTTTAATCAAGGTTTTTCAGATGGGAAAATATTGATTGTATTCATATATACTTATTTTGACTTAACCCTTACTTCTTTGCTTTAAGTTGTAACTTATTGGAATCTAGTTATTTCCAACTTCCACCATTTAATGTATATCTGCCCTTTGCCTACAGTGTCCTTCCTGATGCTTTATTCATTCCCCCCATGACAAGAGTGACGGTATTGTTAGGGTCATTTAGATAGTCTGCTTTAATCTACATCTACTTTGGCCCTCATGAGAATACTCTTATTTCATAAAGTTACTAACAGAGATTATTTTATTTTGAGAAATTTGCTTACCTTTGCACACAAAGTAATGTTCTGAAATCCCTATGAGTCAAGATCATTGTTCGTAGTAAAAACCAAGAAACAAACAAAAAAACCAAACAACAACAACAACAAACCTGACTGCTTGCTTAAAAGAAATTTTTTCATTATAAAAATTTAAATAATAAACAGGACCTGAGAAAAAGGGGAAGAGGAACATTGCAGCTATAGAGGATGGCAGACTTACAACTGTGCTCTTTGTTTTGCCATCACAGTAAAGTATACAATTGCAATATGTGCTTCTCTCACTGCATTACCACAATGAAAGGGTAATAATATTCATAGGGTCTGCACTAAGGCCAGTGCCCTATGGAAGAGTGAATACAATGTCATCAAGATGATGACAGAAAGAGAAGGAATGTTTCATATTGTATCAAAGGAATGCAAATTGCAGTTGTCTTTACCATAGACAGAGCCTAAGATGGTGCTCTAACCTTGTCATTGCTGCCAGATTATCCAGTCTCCTTTTCATACTCATGTGGATCTGACCTAAAATATTTTATTTCACTCAACTTCTTGCTGACACTTTCTCTGAACGAAAAGCATGAAGAAGAACAAACATGAGTACAAAAATGAGATGCTACAATCCACTCACTTTTCATAAGAATCTATTTCACCAAAATTGTCAGCTTTCATATCAATATTTTCATATGTGAATCACAGGATAGCTTATTATTTTTGAGAAATAGAATTGACACAGTGATTAATTGGAAAGAGCTGTTCATAGGCAGGTATCACTAGTGCCTGAGGGAATTTTAAAGGAGAACTAATTGGTGTTTTTTGAGAAATAGCTCAAGTACCAATCAAATTATATCATAATAATTAGAATTATGAGATTCTCAATCTTGTATCTTTTAAGCTTGCAAACTTGAGGTTAAGGGTCAAGTCCCCTGTAACACTTCCTCACTTCAGATTCCAGCTGCCCTGATTTATATCATGCTACCTAAAAATTCAGAAGACCCCACTTTATCCTCAGGTTCGATAATTACCCCAAGACCATAGAACTTAAGAAAATGTCATACTTATACCTTCAATTTTCCTATTAAAAGAAGATATACAATAGAACCAGCCAAAAAGAGAGACAGGAAAGGTCAGGGGAGATTTTGTAAAGGATGCTGTCATCTCATCAGGAAGAGTCCTTTTTTAGTGTGTAAGGTTGTAATCAGTGGAGCAGGCCCACACTTTGTAAGCAGAGTTTTGGGGGAAGGTTCACTGTGCTCACCACTGATTGAATTACTGGGAGTAAATTGGAGTCTGATGTCAGCTCTCTTCCTCTCCCTAGTGATTAACTGATATTAAATAATTGAATCTCTTGGTTTTTCTATTGACATATTTGTCTTTCTGTAATGCTTAGCTCTCCATCACAAACCTAGGTAAGTTAGTGTCAAGAATGAATGAACTAGCATATGCCACCCATTAGCATAGAACTATTAGCTATAGTCTTAAAGACAACCATACAGAATAAAGGAAGATAAATCCATTAGAAATTCTCAGGTTTTTCCAGACTATTTTCCAGGAACCGGGTCAAAGAACACTTATTACATATGTGCATGTATGTTTTAGCATTTCACATATATCCATGAGGTAAGCTATACTTCCCAGGTTCTACAAGAGAAAATAATTCTATCAGGATCTCAGAGATTTCAGCAAAGAGTATATATCAATTATTAAACTAAGTAGTCCACATCTTTCAATAATAGAGTTAAGCTGCAACAGTTCATAAAAAAAAATCAGTGTATAAGTAAATGAAAGAAAATAGTGTTTGCTTTTCTGGAAAATAAGTAGATGAATGGGAAATAATATTTTTGTTATTTTTTTGTTTTATGGGTTTTTTTTCTATTTAGATGTGTAGCAAATAGAGACAGACTAAAATAACAATGAAGAAGAGATATCTGGAAATCAGTAACAGTTATCTAAGACAATAAAGACTTGTCCATACGAGGTTTATCTATTGTACGATAGAAAATACTCTATTGTAAATCCTTTGATGCTGTAAAGATAGAGTTTACTTAGAAATGGGATAAATACTTCATCCTCTTAATTTTCCAAGTGGAAGTAATATTTTTAATTAAAATTCAAAAATCATTTTATTACAGTTTGAGACAACAAACAAAAGGAAGGAGAACTATAAATTTTGGCACTGTGGGAAGAAAAGACATGAAGGAGAGCAAATGATGCCTTTTAAATGTTGGGCTTATACCTTGTCTAGCACTTGTGTGATAGAAGAGGAAGAAGGTTTCATAGAAACTGTAAGAAAGACCAGGAACATGAGGAAAACTTGCTGAGGCCCTTCCCCAGTATCTGAAGGAAAGAAAAAGGACAGATGAAAGAAAAGTTATACTTTTCTGAATTGGACCTCAGAAAAGCAGGGGCTTTGCACAATGCTATGCAACCTGAAAGTTATTTTGTAAGTGGGAATTTTTGCTCTTTTTCAAAACAATTGTTTAATTTTCAAATTACTCTTTTAGTGTAAATTCTCAATCTGAGAATTACTATGCATTCAGAAAATGTCATTTTGTTATAAAGTTACACTGTCACCTAGTGGCTTCTCACACATAAAATCAGAGCCCCAAAAGAGTAAGTGAATTATTTGTTCATTTTATCATCTCATTTATATAAAATATGTGATGGCTGCTTCTTTTATTTTTGGTTCTTTTTTTTTTTTTTCCGGAGCTGGGGACTGAACCCAGGGCCTTGCGCTTCCTAGGTAAGCGCTCTACCACTGAGCTAAATCCCCAGCCCCTGCTTCTTTTATAATATCCAAATTTTCTCTGATATTTTTAGTTCATGTTTGTTTGGATAACATGGCTAATTTATGTCATTTTACTTAAAGATGTGCTTTCCTTTGTCCGTCACATGTAGAGTATGAGAAAGAATATACAATAAAAATTATCTGGGTTTCAGTAAATTAAATGGCAAATTTGCTGGTTTTTTTCTAATTTTGAAGAGTAATTTCATTAAATGATTCTGACTACATAAGTAAAGTATCCCATTTGTTTCATAAATACTCAGTTAATACGAAATTAGAAACTTCTGAGTTCAGTTTCAGAATTGGTTCTTTCTTTCCCTGTCCATCTTTCCCCAAAATAAGTAAAGATTCCTTCCGCACTTAGCATGTATTGACTTCTTGATCGCAGAATTGTGAACATTACCCAAGAATCAGGAATGACTTCTGATATAAGTTAGGAGGACATGCTCATTATATTCAGTTTATTACAGAGGATCAGCCCAAGCAAAACTGAGAAGTCAATAAAACTTGGCTGGTTGTGAGGTCTTTGAAACCAGTTCTGACTTTTGCTTTGTTTTCTCAAAGTTCCATGTTATGCCAATCCTCCTTGAACCTTTCTTCCTCAATCCAGGCATATGGATGAGGACTTTATCCTGTGTTTCAATCCCTATGGGAGAAATTAGATAAATGGCTGATTTAAATGAACAGTTTCTAGTGGAGTGCTTGAACTTTGAAAACTGTAGCACATCTCTATACATGGCGAACTAGTGCTGACCAAGCACTAACTACTAAAGCCACAGTTAATACAAGGTTAGTTTTTATTATCTAGAAAAATTAAAGTCACTGGATTGTTTTTGTTTAATGGTTTCTGCTTCATTTCATATGCTATATGTCAGTCTTTAATTTGAAAAAAAATTTAATTTTCAAATTACTATTTTAGGGTAAATTCTTAATCTGAGAGTTGCTATGCATTCAGAAAAGGTTGTTCATTTTTGTTCATTTAAAAAATAAAACTCAATTGGGATAATGAAGATTCTTTTAAGACTTAATATACAACTATGAAAGTGCTCTCTTTTTAAATGGAAGACCTAGACTCAGAAAATAAATAAAATTAGTGGCTTTCTATAAGTATATTAAGCCCTCATTAACTTTTGATACTTTTTACCATTTTCATTCCTTTTCAATTCTACTGAAAAAGTAAATCTTACATTCCATCTTTAACACCACATAGAAAGCTTTATTCTCTTTGTGTTTAAAACAAGAAGCCAGCAAATGTCTATGAAGGATTTTAGTATTCAATACTTTTAAAGTAGGTTGTAGAACTTCAGGGTTTACTGGTAGAGTTGGAGTATTTCTTATTACACTGAATCACAAATCAACTTCAAAAATAGAAAACCAGGACATAGGCCTATAAATTGCTGTAATATTTATGAGATCAATTTATCTGAAGAGTTAATGCCTAAGAATCCCTTGCATTGGTATACATTTTTCTTATAATAAAAAGGAAGCTCTTCTGTGTAACTAAACAACAAACTATCATCAGCTGACAAAGAATAAACAGAAAGACCAATGGGCTCTATTTGTTAACAATGATTATGCTTTTATGTCTTATAACAGTATAGAAAAGTTCAAAGTTGTAGGGAATTTGATAAATGCAACAGGAAGTCACATGAAGTCCTTGGTTTCCATGATTTGCAAAATCAAATAAATAACAAATGTCCAGCTAACTCTGTTGGTAGTTCAGATAGGGAAAATGAAATGATGTTTTATTATTTATTAATCTTTTCTGGGTAAAAATATTGTTCACAGTGTATGTGTGTGAGTGGCACAAGTATATTGTACCATTATTAAAATGTAATTAATATAGTGAATGACATTTTGATGGAAATTTAAGATATCCATTTATATCTAATATATTCACTCATATGTCCAGATATGTGCAATTTCACAGACAGATGTACAAAAGTAAGAGAAGTTCTCCTTGGTCCCTTGAGATACAGATTTCCAGAAGATCTCATAGATAATATAAAATATAAATTTCATACAACAGATTACTCAGGTATTCTTGGTTTGGGGGTGAGAATCAATTTTTTCAGAGTTATCATTTTTTAAAATCAATCCAACAAACTAGCCTGGAGAAATGTTTACTTTTCTCAGTTCAAACAAAATAAATTATCTGATGAGTTATGATGACAAAAGAATGTTTTTTAATTCAGAGACTTGAACCATGATTAATTTTTAAGAATTATATCAGGATAGGCTATGGGTGCCCTGACCAGATGCAAGGCACAGAAATCAGTAGTATGTTTGCTCATTGGCCATTGGCTAATTGTATTTCTTCCATAAAATCCCTGAGAAAATTAAGCTGTTGTAATGAATGTTTATTCTTGGACACATTCTGTAAAATCTCATAAATGTTCAAAAAATATTTAACTGTTAGGAGCTCTACAATAAAAAAGAACACTAATATATTATTATCCATTGCCTTTGATCTACACGATTTTAATTTTGTGCAAGACATATATGCTTTATACAACTAATTATAATACAGAAGCATGTATACCTACTTGCATATATATTGTATACAAACACACACATACACATGTATGTACACAAAGAGATGCATGCAGTATACCACATATATTTTTGCTACTAAAAGTTATCTAATGAATATAGTGCTTAGATTCTGGATATTACGAAGCAGGTGGTATTTTCAGGACCATGATTATGACTAATACTAGGAAAACTCTGAACAGCTAGGGGTCAAAAAACATTAGTATTTACAGAAAGATTTTTGTTTCTATTTTATTATTATTTTTTTTTACATTCCTAATTTTGTCTATTCTATCAGTCCCCCCTTGCAGTTCTTGCTCCTGCCTCCACCATCCATCTTCATCTCTGAAGGTGTGTTCCCCTCCCAGGACTCCACTTTGCTGGGGCATCAAGTCAACACAGGATTAGGTGCATCCTCTCTCATTGAGGCCAAACAGTCCTTGGCTACATTTGTGCCAGGGGTATCAGACTGGCCCATGTATGCTCTTTGGTTGGTCCCTTAGTCTCTGGGACCTTCCAGGAGTCCAGATTAGTTGACACAGTTGATCTTCCTATGTGGTTGCCATCCCCTTTAGTTCCTTCAGTCCTTCCCCTAACTTTTCCACTGAGGTCCTCTACCATTGTCCAATGGTTGGCTGCAAGTATCTGCATCTGTCTCAGTCAGCTGCTGGTAGGTGCCTCTTAGAGGACAGGCATGTTATACTCCTGTCTGCAAGCACAACTTGGCATGAGTAATAGTGTCTAGGTTTGGTGACCTTCAATGGAATGGATCCCAAGTTGGGCAGGTCACTCACTAGTCGGCTACTCTTTCAGTTGCTGCTCCAAATTTGTCCCTGTATCTTTTTTAAAGATGACTAATTTGGGGGCAATATTTTTGAAGGTAGGTTGGTCTCCATTCCTCCACTGGAGGCCATGCCTAACTACTGAAGGTGGTCTCTTCATGTTCTATATCCCCACTGTTGGGCATTTTGTCTAAGGTCACCAATGTTGAGTCCTGGGAGCCTCCCCAATCCCAGGTCTCAGAGACTTTCTAAAGGTTCCTCTCACTCCCACCCTAAGCAGCTGCATATTTCCATTCATTCTCCTGGCTCTCTGGGATTCTTTCCTATACCCCCTGCCTGACCCTGCTCCATACTCCCTCTCCCACCCAAGTCTCTCACTCCCTCTTTCTCCCATAATTATTTTGTTCCTCCTTCTAAGTAGGATTGAAACATCCTCACTTGTGTCTTCCTTTTTAACTTCTTAGGATCTATGGGGTATATTGTGGATATTCTGTACTTTTTAGCTAATATCTACTTATCAGTGAGTACATACTATGCATGTCCTTTTGTGGAGAACACTCCTCATTGCTGGTGGAATTGGAAAGGTGTACAACCACTCTGGAAATCATTATGGTGGTCACTCAGAAAATTGGAAATAATTCTACCTGAAGACTCAGCTATAGATGCTTATGGGCATATACTCAGAAGATGCTCCACTGTACCACAAGGACATGTGCTTCACTATGTTCATAGGAATGTTATTAGTAATAGCCAGAAAGTAGAAACAATCCAGATGTCCTTCAACTGAAGAACAGACACAGAAATGTGGTTCATTTTCACAATGGAAAATATTCAACTATTAAAAATAAGAACATTATGATTTTTTCAGGCAAATGGATGAAACTAGGAAGTATCAATCCCATGATGTAGCCCAGACCTGAAAGAACTCAATATGGATACTTTTGAGCTAAGTACTACAAACTGATCACTGGCAGACAAGTGAGAAAACAAGAAAGTAGAGTGAAAATGGAGACTGTTGGAAGTAGCCACCATCCCTGGGGCTGAGGAAACAAGAAAGATGCAAAAATTATTAAAACATAGAACTTCAGTGAAGAACCTTGTGGACTCAGAACTCTGAATGCTACAAATGATGTAGGTCCTCTCTAAGTCCCTCTCTAAGAAGGAACCATGTAACTGTGTCTTTAAAATGATAAAAAATATAAGGCTGAGATTGTTACCAAGGCAAAGAATCTCTGAAACAATGTTACAGGAAAGGCAGCAAAAAGGGATTACACAAAAGCCACTCTATCCCTGCTTCTCATGACTCCCAGGTTCTGTCCAGTGTCCTTTACCACATTTTATAGCAGGCCTAGTTCCAGACTTGAGAGAAGTACTCATGTGATTGATCCATGGCTATAGCCTACAAAAGACATTTTACTTGGAGGAAGGTTTCCTCCTCCCAGCCCTTCAATTTACCAAAACATAAATCCATAGACTCTAAAACAATTCTTTAAGAATCAAAATGCCTCTGTCATACCATCACACTTTTCACTGGAGATATCAACGCAGTTATATCTGACATCTTACTCCATGTTCTTTATACCACTTACAGAGCATGCATTAATACTACATGCTTAACAAATGTTAGTTTAATGAATGAATATGTAAAAGTGTATTCTCAGCACAACTTGGAGTCCTTAATTCTCTTTAAGCAATGAATTTTTCATTGCCTTAGATCACTGAGTAAGAATATAAATATTTATAAAACTGTAGCGATATAGAAATATGAATCCAAACTTCAGAAGCTCTGTTTAGTTAAGACAGTTAATATAGATTTTGCATTTCTTTCTTAAACTACATAAGGGATTACACAAATAAATATACTTTCCCTTTGGGGTTTCCTCTTCAATTAAATTTACCTTTCTAAAACACCAATAGCATATGCAGTTATCTTGGGATATTCCAGTTTACATAGAAGATACAGTGTTTGTAAGAATGAACTGAGTATGTTATTGTGTACTGTATGATGAATGATCATAGACTGCAAACAAGTATAAGCAGAAACACTTTTAGTTATAGAAACCAACAGACAGTTCCTTGTTTCTCCACATAAAACATAATTTAGGATATAACTAGGCCCTTAGATTACAGTTGAGAACTATAATCATAAGTTTGGAGCTATTTCTAAAGCAGTGCTATCCCATATACTATGTCCTCTCTGAACTTACTTACTAGATGCTAGTTTTGTTGATCACAAGGCTTACCTCCAAGGTTTCCTGGGGAACAAAATTGCCTCCTTCAAGAACTGGCTCTTTGACCATGACCTGTTCTCTTTTGTTCTTTTACTATTTCTTGTTTTCCCTTTGAGGTCTATAATGACACAGGTATCAGATATTTTCTTTCCCAATGTTTATTCCATGAGGTATTATGGAATTAACCATAAAATAAGGGCAAGATTGATTTTAGCGGCATGAATTTTGCAGGAAATTATAATGCGTGGTAATGAAACTCTTATTACTCTCAACTGTTCCATTGGGTAATTCTAAGGTTGTACTGTTACAAATATGTATAACTCATTCAACACTCTTTTTATATGAATTTTCACTGTGCTCTTCATATTTTAAAAATTTCATCACTTTGCAAGTGATAAAATTTTGCAATTAAGAGCAATTATTAATCAATATTGCTAAATATAAAACACACTTGTTTTTTATATATTCAAATTATTTCTTCAAAAACACTCACTACAGAATTATTAGAAATAAATTACAAATGCTATTCCTACATAAGTTATTACAACCTATGAATATCAGCTTTGAGTAGAAAAACACTAATTGTAGAAATGTCACTGATGTCCACACACTCCTGAGGCTTTCTCAAAGCTGCATGCAGGACAACTGACTTTCCTTGAGTTAATAAACGGGGAGAAAATATTAGAGTATCAATAGATACAAAAGCTCAGACACTTATTAACATCATTTCTAATATTTTAAATTCATCCTAAATATGACTAAATAATGAGATACAATTAAATGCAAAATGACAGAATTCCTTATCATGACCAGAAAAAAAATTAATTTGAGAATAGAAATGAATGGGTCTACTAGTACAGTTATAATTAGTATTATTAAATTGAAGATATATATAATCTTTGATAACCAGACTCTTATTAATGTTCATGTACTAAATAACTTTTAGCCAACATTGAAAATGAACCCTTTAAATATTTCATTTGTAGGACCAAACAAATTTGATATGAAAGCAACTTGTTTATTGCAGTTGAAAATGTCTGAACATTTTCAAGGGATATAAATAACAACTGATGTTGGTAAAGTTCTAAATTAAATTCAGATTAAATTAAATTAAGTTCAGATATTTCATTCTTCATACCTAAAGCTTCTTAAAGGAATAACTGCCTTCAATTAGCATATAAGTGTATGATTCAGAAGGATGCAAAAGATAAGATAAACCATAAGGAAAGATTGTATGAAATATACTGTCAGTGTTTTATGTGCATTTAAAATACATAAATTGCTATAAACATATACATAACAATGTATATGTGTGTCTAAACATAAAGAATGTATAACATTAAAAGTTAATCTAGATGTCACTATGATCTTAAGATAATATGACATGTCATTGTAGATTCATCAGCTGCACTGAGTGTTCAATTCTGATTGATGCTGACAACGGGTGATTCTACAAAGGTACGGTAGAAAGGGATGCATGAATATATTCATTTTCCTTTCAGTTCTGTTGTGAAATTTAAGATACTCATTTTGGGTTTTGAGCATAGGATACAATGTGACATGTGAATATGAGGATCTGAGTTTTATTTGTGTGCTCTGTGAATATAAATATATGATGCTGCTTTGTATCTATGACTCTTAATAATAGGATATAATTTTGGATACTATTTTAGTCCTTCAAATGTTCAATAAATATCAGAAAAACATTATTCTCTTAAAAGTAAAGTGGCATTTTTTATTAAGTAGGGAATAGCATTATCAGAAAATTTGCATTTCTGTTTAATAGAGACAATGATGAGAATTATATATTAACAATATCATGGTTTTAGACACACATCTGATATTTTTTTCCTTTGTTACTGACAATTCTCTTTGGAAAATATCCTTACTACCTCCTATGTTTATACCTCAAAGAAAGTTTACCTTTTGAAAACATTTATCTGGGCACATAAAAAGAGATAAGTCTTCTTTAAAACCTAAATGAGACATCATAAATCACATCTACCAAGCTTATTAACCTTATTCATGTGAAACCTTGTGTCTATTAATTAATAACACTTTCCAGACCTCGAAACTGCCATTTGAGTATTAAGTTTTACAGAACTTCTTCTTTTTTTTTTTTTTTTTTTTTTTTTTTTTTTTTTTTTTTTAGAGAGACCTGGTTATTTATTCATGATTTACTTGGGTACAGGCCAGACACTATGCTCATCTGTAGGGGCCTAAAAGGAATCCCAGGAGTTCCTGGGGCCTAACAGGAACGACAGAATAAGAGGGACTGCAGTGTGGTGTAGTGCAAACTGCAAGAGGTGGGTGGGTACTGATGCAGTCTGAAAGACTGGGAAGTCTCTATTCAATAAAGAGATGTAGAGACTGCAGAGTTTCCAGCCTGAAAACTGTGGAGGCAGAGGTATCAGGGACAGAATTATTCCAGGTAGACTTTTTATATGCAGATGAAAGAATTGAAGAAGCCAGAATCTAAGAAGCTAACAAAGCAGCAAATTACCAGGTAGAACCAGGACTTGCAGTAAGGACATATAGTGCAAGGTGGAGGGGCTAGCCAAAATGTGCATTGGTCTAGAGCTCCATGAAGTCTAGAATGTTTATGTTATGTGATTCAGTATTTGTTCCTAGTTGGTTGTAGGGAGCGGCTAAACATGGCGCCGACATCTGGTGGTCGTTGGTGATAACACCTGCAATGCGCATGTGTTGGCATTTCTCTGGCAGGTATCAGACTGGAGTGATATTCATGCTAATAAGGTATTTCATACTCCACCAATCCCCAGAGGACAAGTTTACAGCCACAGCCTGTCTTGTATATAAGGCTGGTGCCTTTGTTCCTTGTGGTCCCCCATATCAAGAATGAGGTATTCTTTTTTTTTTTTTAAGACCTTACATATTTAATACAGTGTGTTACCCCTGTACAAATGGAAAAAACTTAAGTTCAACATTTCTAGACCAATATGGCTGTTAATTTCTGTACAGTGCCAACTCAACACAGTAAACGGGGATACTTTTTTCCAAAGTTGACAGCACAGCTAAAGTTTCAAAAAATTCAAATTATATATCTGTATATATATATATATATTTATATTTATATAAAAAGACCAATAATAGCAGTGTGTTATGCATCAACAGCAGCAACAGCTTTTCCAGGTTCTGCAGTCATCTGAACAAAACTGTAGAGACATCCAGCACACTCCATTAAAAAAAAAAAAAAGTAAAAAAAACAAAACCCGAGAAAAGAGCACAGTTCTGTTACTCTTGTGGTACCTGGCACCATTTTTTTTTAAATTAGCTTCTCAATCATCATCTGGAAAGAAAACATTCTGAGCAACATCATTAAAAACAGCTCTGATAAAGCACGGTCACTACTACGTATCATAAAGCAGGTATAAGCTATTTTACATCCACAGAGGTATGATACAGTACTGTCCTACATGTATAATACTAGAGGATACAATTTAAAAGGCATTATTTGAGACTTGATTCTACTTTTCCAGCAGAGGGCCCAAAGGATGGTGTGACACAGCTTTGTAAAGAAACATACTCTAGACAGGATTTCCTTTCACTAGTGGCACAGTTCTAAGGATTCATTCTCTCCATGAATGTCAGCTAAAACCGTTATTAAAAAAATGAAATATCCCTAGAACAAAACCGTATAACCACCGGATTCACATGAAGATGACCTAGTGGAGACAAGCTGGACCTCACCTTACCAATAAGCTATCAAATCTGTTATGTTTAAACAGTGAGACCTCCAAGGAAGGAGATGCCAAGTAGTGCTTCAAAGCTTCGGACCACAATCAAACACAGCATCCTTTTCAACAGAAGCAGAAGCTCATCTGAATATGCTCATGGATGCTGACATCAATAATTAATCATCTCCTCACTCATCCAGGAAGAGGGGGGGATCAGTTACTACTGTACTTTATTGTGTTCAACCAAATCACCATGTTACAAAAATAGCAAGCTGCCATAATAAAAAATAAGGCTCCTCTATCCAGCACCAGATAGCATCATTTTACTTTCAAGCCTAGAAATTGCACACTTGTATATAAACCAATCGAAGATGAGGATTGAGAGTTCATCTTGGTGGATTTTTCCTTTGATGAATATGAAGTGTCCTTCCTTATCTTTTTTGATGATTTTTAATTGAAAATTGATTTTATTTGATATTAGAATGGCTACTCCAGCTTGCTTCTTCTGACCATTTGCTTGGAAAGTTGTTTTCCAGCCTTTCACTCTGAGGTAATGTCTGTCTTTGTCTCTGAGGTGTGTTTCCTGCAGGCAGCAGAATGCAGGGTCCTCATTGCGTATCCAGTTTGTTAATCTATGTCTTTTTATTGGGAAGTTGAGGCCATTGATGTTGAGAGATATTAAGGAATAGTGATTATTGCTTCCTGTTATATTCATATTTGGATGTGAGGTTATGTTTGTGTGCTTTCATTCTCTTTGTTTTGTTGCCAAGACGATTAGTTTCTTGCTTCTTCTAGGGTATAGCTTGCCTCCTTATGTTGGGCTTTACCCTTTATTATCCTTTGTAGTGCTGGATTTGTAGAAAGATATTGTGTAAATTTGGTTTTGTCATGGAATATCTTGGTTTCTCCATCTATGTTAATTGAGAGTTTTGCAGGATGCAGTAACCTGGGCTGGCATTTGTGTTCTCTTAGGGTCTCTATGACATCTGTCCAGGATCTTCTGGCCTTCATAGTTTCTGTCGAAAAGTCTGCTGTGATTCTGATAGGTCTGCCTTTATATGTTACTTGACCTTTTTCCCTTACTGCTTTTAATATTCTTTCTTTATTTTGTGCGTTTGGTGTTTTGACAATTATGTGACGGGAGGTGTTTCTTTTCTGGTCCAATCTATTTGGAGTTCTGTAGGCTTCTTGTATGCCTATGGGTATCTCTTTTTTTAGGTTAGGGAAGTTTTCTTCTATGATTTTGTTGAAGATATTTACTGGTCCTTTGAGCTGGGAGTCTTCACTCTCTTCTATACCTATTATCCTTAGGTTTGATCTTCTCATTGAGTCCTGGATTTCCTGTATGTTTTGGACCAGTAGCTTTTTCCGCTTTACATTATCTTTGACAGTTGAGTCAATGATTTCTATGGAATCTTCTGCTCCCGAGAATCTCTCTTCCATCTCTTGTATTCTGTTGGTGATGCTTGTATCTACGGCTCCTTGTCTCTTTCTTTGGTTTTCTATATCCAGGGTTGTTTCCATGTGTTCTTTCTTGATTGCTTCTATTTCCATTTTTAATTCCTTCAACTGTTTGATTGTGTTTTCCTGGAATTCTTTCAGGGATTTTTGCGATTCCTCTCTGTAGGCTTCTACTTGTTCTCTAAGGGAGTTCTTTATGTCTTTCTTGAAGTCCTCCAGCATCATGATCAAATATGATTTTGAAACTAGATCTTGCTTTTCTGGTGTGTTTGGATATTCCGTGTTTGCTTTGGTGGGAGAATTGGGCTCCGATGATGCCATGTAGTCTTGGTTTCTGTTGCTTGGGTTCCTGCGCTTGCCTCTCGCCATCAGATTATCTCTAGTGTTACTTTGTTCTGCTATTTCTGACCGTGGCTAGACTGTCCTATAAGCCTGTGTGTCAGGAGTGCTGTAGACCTGTTTTCCTGTTTTCTTTCAGCCAGTTATGGGGACAGAGTGTTCTGCTTTCGGGCGTGTAGTTTTTCCTCTCTACAGGTCTTCAGCTGTTCCTGTGGGCCTGTGTCTTCAGTTCACCAGGCAGGTTTCTTGCAGGGGAAAAGTTGGTCCTACCTGTGGTTCCAAGGCTCAAGTTTGCTTGTGGGGTACTGCCCAAGTCCTCTCCGCGGCGGCAGCAACCGGGAAAATCTGCGCCGCTCTTTCTGGGAGCCTCCGTGCACCAGGGTTCCAGATGGCCTTTGGTGTTTTCCTCTGGCGTCTGGATGTGCACAGAGTGCAGTCTCTTCTGGTTACCCAGGCGTGTCTGCCTCTCTGAAGGTTTAGCTCTCCCTCCCACGGGATTTGGTTGCAGAGAACTGTTTATCTGGTCTGTTTCCTTCAGGTTCCGGCGGTGTCTCAGGCGCAGGGATCCTGCCGCTCCTCGGCCCTCCCCTACGGGAACCCAGAGGCCTTATACAGTTGCCTCTTGGGCCAGGGATGTGGGCAGGGGTGGGCAGTGTTGGTGGTCTCTTCCGCTCTGCTGCCTCAGGAGTGCCCACCTGATCAGGTGGTGAGGTCTCTCTCCCACGGGTTTGGGAGCAGAGAGCTGCTGCGGGCCGGGATCCGAGCCAGAACTTCTTTTAAAAGCAACTGAATTCTTTAATTCTTTCTTTTCTTTTTTTTACTGTTATTAATCTATTGTCTCATATATTGCATTCCAACCACAGTTTCCCTAACCTTGCTCCATCCCCAACCTCCTCCATCCTGTCTTCTTCCTTCCTCCTCAGCCAGTCCTCCTTTGGGTCCCAAAAGCAGCAAAAGCATCACAAACAGCTCCTTTACTAAAAAAAAATGTTTTACTTGTTTTATTTTTTCTTACTAATCTGTGAATTAATGATTTTTTTGTCCCATTGTCTCATATTCTATAGCATTCATTTAATTAAATTTAATGTTCTAAGAGGAGAAAAGGAGTGAATTGATTCTATCAATTCAACTTTCCCTCATGTAAATAATCATTAATTATACATTTACAGGTTAAACAATGTATTAATTTAAACAGTTAATATCAAGAAAAATGTATAAGTTATGGTTTTATGTTAGAAAGTAAGCAATCTATTGTCTTAAAAAACTGATCAAAAAGGTAAAAAAAATTAGTTCTCAGACGCAAAAACAAGTAACCATTTTGATTTTTATAATGAATGGAATTGGGCAACTGATTAACTTTTCTTTCAGCATTTAAGCACATACTCAAAGCACATTTACTTCCAGTGGGTCCACCTGGATTTAATGTGGTAGAGGACTTTATGCTGAATACTACAAAGAGAAGGCCAATATTACTCCTGTTAGTCATTCCTACTGGCACTGAGGAATTCTTTCTTCTATTGCTGTTACCAAATAGTTTATACATGGAGCACTCAAAGGAGATTTAATTTTCATCTGGAGCTTAGAGAAATATACAATAGAACAACAAATTACAAATGCGATAATTACTTAGGGGTATTATCATTCCTGCTGTGACAGATCAAATCTGTAAGCTTAAAATAAACTAAGCAAGCATTCGGTCTACTAAAGAGCATGAACCAAGTAATTGCTTACTTTTTTCAGAGTTCAGTGGAAAGTCAACTGTTAGAGCAAAGTGATTCCAGCTTTGTCACTGAACAATAAATGTGCTCAACAGAGCTTGACTGGTTTTCTGTTATTGTTTTCTGTGCCATTCGGCATAATACAAAGATCAGCTTCATGAGGGCACAGTGGGCTGGGGGTAGTGAGTTTAGTGTGTTTGAAAGATAACTTTTCTAGCCCCAGTGCACAATAATAGTTGAGTAATACTCCATTGTGAAAATGGACCAGGCTTCCTGGTTGCTGCCGCCGCAGAGAGCCCTTGGGCAGCACCCCGCGAGCAAACTTGAGCCTCAGGACCACAGGTAAGACCAACTTGTCTGCTGCAAGAGAGCTGCCTGGTGAGATAGGGACACACAGAGGCAGAGTTCATCTAGGACCGGGCACGTCCTGTGTTTGCCGGAGGTCCCACGCCCACGGATCCCGGCCCACAGCAGCTCTCTGCTCCCAGACCCCGTGGGAAAGAGACCTCACCGCCTGGTCAGATGGGCACTCCTGAGGCTGCAGAGCAGAAGAGACGACCAACACTGCCCACCCCTGCCCACATCCCTGGCCCAAGAGGAAACTGTACAAGGCCTCTGGGCTCCCGTGGGGGAGGGCCCAGGAGCGGCAGGACCCCTGCCTGAGACACCGCCGGAACCTGAAGGAAACAGACCTGATAAACAGTTCTCTGCACCTAAATCCCGTGGGAGGGAGAGCTAAACCTTCAGAGAGGGAGACAAGCCGGGGAAACCAGAAGAGACTGCTCTCTGTGCACACATCTCGGACGCCAGAGGAAAACACCAAAGGCCATCTGGAACCCTGGTGCACTGAAGCTCCCGGAAGGGGCAGCACAAGTCTTCCTGGTTGCTGCCGCTGCAGAGAGCCCGTGGGCAGCACCCCACGAGTGAACTTGAGCCTCGGGACCACAGGTAAGACCAACTTTTCTGCTGCAAGAAAGCTGCCTGGTGAACTCAAGACACAGGCCCACAGGAACAGATAAAGACCTGTAGACAGGAAAAACTACACGCCCGAAAGCAGAACACTCTGTCCCCATAACTGACTGAAAGAGAGGAAAACAGGTCTACAGCACTCCTGACACGCAGGCTTATAGGACAGTCTAGCCACTGTCAGAAATAGCAGAACAAAGTAACACTAGAGATAATCTGATGGCGAGAGGCAAGCACAGGAACCCGAGCAACAGAAAACAAGACTACATGGCATCTTAGGAGCCCAAATCTCCCATCCAAACAAACATGGAATATCCAAACACACCAGAAAAGCAAGATCTAGTTTCAAAATCATATTTGATCATGATGCTGGAGAACTTCAAGAAAGACGTGAAGAACTCCCTTAGAGAACAAGTAGAAGCCTACAGAGAGGAATCGCAAAAATCCCTGAAAGAATTCCAAGAAAACACAATCAAACAGTTGAAGGAATTAAAAATGGAAATAGAAGCAATCAAGAAAGAACACATGGAAACAACCCTGGATATAGAAAACCAAAGAAAGAGACAAGGAGCCGTAGATACAAGCATCACCAACAGAATACAAGAGATGGAAGAGAGATTCTCAGGAGCAGAAGATTCCATAGAAATCATTGACTCAACTGTCAAAGATAATGTAAAGCGGAAAAAGCTACTGGTCCAAAACATACAGGAAATCCAGGACTCAATGAGAAGATCAAACCTAAGGATAATAGGTATAGAAGAGAGTGAAGACTCCCAGCTCAAAGGACCAGTAAATATCTTCAACAAAATCATAGAAGAAAACTTCCCTAACCTAAAAAAAGAGAAACCCATAGGCATACAAGAAGCCTACAGAACTCCAAATAGATTGGACCAGAAAAGAAACACCTCCCATCACATAATAGTCAAAACACCAAACGCACAAAATAAAGAAAGAATATTAAAAGCAGTAAGGGAAAAAGGTCAAGTAACATATAAAGGCAGACCTATCAGAATCACACCAGACTTCTCGCCTGAAACTATGAAGGCCAGAAGACCCTGGACTGATGTCATAGAGACCGTAAGAGAACACAAATGCCAGCCCAGGTTACTGCATCCTGCAAAACTCTCAATTAACATAGATGGAGAAACCAAGATATTCCATGACAAAACCAAATTTACACAATATCTTTCTACAAATCCAGCACTACAAAGGATAATAAAAGGTAAAGCCGAACATAAGGAGGCAAGTTATACCCTAGAAGAAGCAAGAAAATAATTGTCTTGGCAACAAAACAAAGAGAATGAAAGCACACAAACATAACCTCACATCCAAATATGAATATAAAGGGAAACAATAATCACTATTCCTTAATATCTCTCAACATCAATGGCCTCAACTCCCCAATAAAAAGACATAGATTAACAAACTGGATACGCAACAGGTCCTGCATTCTGCTGCCTACAGGAAACA
The DNA here is from genome assembly GCF_021556685.1 of Rattus norvegicus. Lineage (NCBI taxonomy): Eukaryota > Metazoa > Chordata > Mammalia > Rodentia > Muridae > Rattus > Rattus norvegicus. The sequence goes on along the minus strand of NC_141535.1, from coordinate 18,244,420 downwards.
CACCTCAGAGACAATGACAGACATTACCTCAGAGTGAAAGGCTGGAAAACAATTTTCCAAGCAAATGGTCAGAAGAAGCAAGCTGGTGTAGCCATTCTAATATCAAATAAAATCAATTTTCAACTAACAGTCATCAAAAAAGATAAGGAAGGACACTTCATATTCATCAAAGGAAAAATCAACCAAGATGAACTCTCAATCCTAAATATCTATGCCCCAAATACAAGGGCACCTACATACGTAAGAGAAACCTTACTATAGCTCAAAACACACATTGCACCTCACACAATAATAGTGGGAGATTTCAACACCCCACTCTCATCAATGGACAGATCATGGAAACAGAAATTAAACAGAGATGTAGACAGACTAACAGAAGTCATGAGCCAAATGGACTTAACGGATATTTATAGAACATTCTATCCTAAAGCAAAAGGATATACCTGCTTCTCAGCTCCTCATGGTACTGTCTCCAAAATTGACCATATAATTGGTCAAAAAACGGGCCTCAACAGGTACAGAGAGATAGAAATAATCCCATGCGTGCTATCGGACCACCACGGCGTAAAACTGATCTTCAATAACAATAAGGGAAGAATGCCCACATATACTTGGAAATTGAACAATGCTCTACTCAATGATACCTGGTCAAGGAAGAAATAAAGAAAGAAATTAAAATCTTTTTAGAATTTAATGAAAATGAAGGTACAACATACCCAAACTTATTGGACACAATGAAAGCTGTGCTAAGAGGAAAACTCATAGCGCTGAGTGCCTGCAGAAAGAAACAGGAAAGAGCATATGTCAGCAGCTTGACAGCACACCTAAAAGCTCTAGAACAAAAAGAAGCAAATACACCCAGGAGGAGTAGAAGGCAGGAAATGATCAAACTCAGAGCTGAAATCACCCAAGTAGAAACAAAAAGGCCCATAGAAAGAATCAACAGAACCAAAAGTTGGTTCTTTGAGAAAATCAACAAGATAGATAAACCCTTAGCCAGACTAACGAGAGGACACAGAGAGTGCATCCAAATTAACAAAATCAGAAATGAAAAGGGAGACATAACTACAGATTCAGAGGAAATTCAAAAAATCATCAGATCTTACTATAAAAACCTATATTCAACAAAACTTGAAATTTTCAGGAAACGGAAAATTTCCTAGACAGATACCAGGTACCGAACTTAAATCAGGAACAGATAAACCACTTAAACAACCCCATAACTCCTAAGGAAATAGAAGCAGTCATTAAAGGTCTCCCAACAAAAAAGAGCCCAGGTCCAGACGGGTTTAGTGCAGAATTCTATCAAACCTTCATAGAAGACCTCATACCAATATTATCCAAACTATTCTACAAAATTGAAAAAGATGGAGCACTACCAAATTCCTTCTATGAAGCCACAATTACTCTTATACCTAAACCACACAAAGACCCAACAAAGAAAGAGAACTTCAGACCAATTTCCCTTATGAATATCGACGCAAAAATACTCAATATAATTCTGGCAAACCGAATCCAAGAGCACATCAAAACAATCATCCACCATGACCAAGTAGGCTTCATCCCAGGCATGAAGGGATGGTTTAATATACAGAAAATCATCAACGTGATCCATTATATAAACAAACTGAAAGAACAAAACCACATGATCATTTCATTAGACGCTGAGAAAGCATTTGACAAAATTCAACACCCCTTCATGATAAAAGTCCTGGAAAGAATAGGAATTCAAGGCCCATACCTGAACATAGTAAAAGCCATATACAGCAAACCAGTTGCTAACATTAAACTAAATGGAGAGAAACTTGAAGCAATCCCACTAAAATCAGGGACTAGACAAGGCTGCCCACTCTCTCCCTACTTATTCAATATAGTTCTTGAAGTTCTAGCCAGAGCAATCAGACAACAAAAGGAGGTCAAGGGGATACCGATCGGAAAAGAAGAAGTCAAAATACCACTATTTGCAGATGATATGATAGTATATTTAAGTGATCCCAAACGTTCCACCAGAGAACTACTAAAGCTGATAAACAACTTCAGCAAAGTGGCTGGGTACAAAATTAACTCAAATAAATCAGTTGCCTTCCTCTATACAAAAGAGAAACAAGCCGAGAAAGAAATTAGGGAAACGACACCCTTCTTAATAGACCCAAATAATATAAAGTACCTCGGTGTGACTTTAACAAAGCACGTAAAAGATCTGTACGATAAGAACTTCAAGACACTGAAGAAGGAAATTGAAGAAGACCTCAGAAGATGGAAAGATCTCCCATGCTCATGGATTGGCAGGATTAATATAGTAAAAATGGCCATTTTACCAAAAGCAATCTACAGATTCAATGCAATCCCCATCAAAATACCAATCCAATTCTTCAAAGAGTTAGACAGAACAATTTGCAAATTCATCTGGAATAACAAAAAACCCAGGATAGCTAAAGCTATCCTCAACAATAAAAGGACTTCAGGGGGAATCACTATCCCTGAACTCAAACAGTATTTCAGAGCAATAGTGATAAAAACTGCATGGTAGTGGTACAGAGACAGACAGATAGACCAATGGAATAGAATTGAAGACCCAGAAATGAACACACACACCTATGGTCACTTGATTTTTGACAAAGGAGCCAAAACCATCAAATGGAAAAAAGATAGCATTTTCAGCAAATGGTGCTGGTTCAACTGGAGGTCAACATGTAGAAGAATGCAGATCGATCCATGCTTATCACCCTGTACAAAGCTTAAGTCCAAGTGGATCAAGGACCTCCACATCAAACAAGATACACTCAAACTAAAGGAAGAAAAACTAGGGAAGCATCTGGAACACATGGGCACTGGAAAAAATTTCCTAGACAAAACACCAATTGCTTATGCTCTAAGATCAAGAATCAACAAATGGGATCTCATAAAACTGCAAAGCTTCTGTAAGGCAAAGGACACTGTGGTTAGGAAAAAACGGCAACCAACAGATTGGGAAAAGATCTTTACCAATCCTACAACAGATAGAGGCCTTATATCCAAAATATACAAAGAACTCAAGAAGTTAGACCGCAGGGAAACAAATAACCCTATTAAAATATGGGGTTCAGAGCTAAACAAAGAATTCACATCTGAGGAATGCCAAATGGCTGAGAAATACCTAAAGAAATGTTCAACATCGTTAGTCATAAGGGAAATGCAAATCAAAACAACCCTGGGATTTCACCTCACACCAGTGAGAATGGCTAAGATCAAAACTCAGGGGACAACAGATGCTGGCGAGGATGTGGAGAAAGAGGAACACTCCTCCATTGTTGGTGGGATTGCAAACTGGTACAACCATTCTGGAAATCAGTCTGGAGGATCCTCAGAAAATTGGACATTGAACTGCCTGAGGATCCAGCTATACCTCTCTTGGGCATATACCCAAAAGATGCCCCAACATATAAAAAAGACACGTGCTCCACTATGTTCATTGCAGCCTTATTTATAATAGCCAGAAGCTGGAAAGAACCCAGATGCCCTTCAACAGAGGAATTGATACAGAAAATATGGTACATCTACACAATGGAATATTACTCAGCTATCAAAAACAACGACTTTATGAAATTCGTAGGCAAATGGTTGGAACTGGAAAATATCCTGAGTGAGCTAACCAAATCACAGAAAGACATACATGGTATGCACTCATTGATACGTGGCTATTAGCCCAAATGCTTGAATTACCCTAGATACCTAGAACAAATGAAACTCAAGACGGATGATCAAAATGTGAATGCTTCACTCCTTCTTTAAAAGGGGAACAAGAATGTCCTTGGCAGGGAAGAGAGAGGCAAAGATTAAAACAGAGACTGAAGGAACACCCATTCAGAGCCTGCCCCACATGTGGCCCATACATATACAGCCACCCAATTAGACAAGATGGATGAAGCAAAGAAGTGCAGACCGAAAGGAGCCGGATGTAGATCGCTCCTGAGAGACACAGCCAGAATACAGCAAATACAGAGGCGAATGCCAGCAGCAAACCACTGAACTGAGAATAGGACCCCCGTTGAAGGAATCAGAGAAAGAACTGGAAGATCCTGAAGGGGCTTGAGACCCCATATCTACAACAATGCTAAGCAACCAGAGCTTCCAGGGACTAAGCCACTACCTAAAGATTATACATGGACTGACCCTGGACTCTGACCTCATAGGTAGCAATGAATATCCTAGTAAGAGCACCAGTGGAAGGAGAAGCCCTGGGTCCTGCTAAGACTGAACCCCCAGTGAACTAGACTGATGGGGGGAGGGCGGCAATGGGGGGAGGGTTGAGAGGGGAACACCCATAAGGAAGCGGAGGAGGGAGGGGGATGTTTGCCCGGATACCGGGAAAGGGAATAACACTTAAAATGTAAATACGAAATACTCAAGTTAATAAAAAAAAAGAATTCAAAAAGGAAAAGTGAGCATCATTAAACTATACAAAAAAAAAGAAAGAAAATGGACCACATATTCTGTATCCATTCCTCTTTTGAGGACATCTTGGTTCTTTCTAGCTTCTGGCTATTATTAATAAAGCTGCTATGAATAAAGCAGAGCATGTGTCCTTGTTATATGTTAGAGCATTTTCACATATATGCCCAGGAGTGTTATAGCTGGGTCCTCAGGTAGTACTATATATAATTTTCTGAGAAGCCTCTAGTCTGATTTCCAGAGTGGTTATATCAGCTTGCAATCCCACCAACAACGGAGAAGTGTTTCTCTTTCTCCATATCCTTGCCAGCACCTGCTGTTACCTGAATTTTTGATCTCAGCCATTCTGACTGGTGTGAAGTGCAATCTCATGGTTATCTAGATTTGCATTTCTATAAGGGAGTTATTTATGTCCTTCTTAAAGTCCTCTCTCATCATCAAGAGATGTAATTTTAGATCTAAATCTTGCTTTTCTGGTGTGTTGGTTTATCCAGGACTTGCTGTGGTGGGAGAACTAGGTTCTGATGATGTCAGGTAGCTTTGGTTTCTGTTGTTTAGGTTCTTTTGCTTTTCTCTTGCCATCTGTTTATCTCTGGTCTTGCTGTCTCTGACTGGATATTGTCTCTCCTGTGTGTCTGTGAACGTGTAATCTGAAGAGTACGAGCACTACTATGATACCAGCTCTCTAGAGACATGATTTAGGTTTGGAGTGCTTTGGGACAGACTTAACTCTGGGCACATACAGAGACTGGAAGGATCCTGTTCCAGGCTGCTCCATGGTTCCTGTGCCCTATGCATTCCTGGAAAGCTCCCTCTTTGGATAGTTATTAGAATGAAAGTGGGTGTTACTTGTGGGCTTAGGAGTAAGAGCACTCCTGGGAGTCTAGCTCTCTCTGGGTAGGATTTATGTATGCATCCTTAGTTCTAGAGCAGAGATAGAGACAGAAAGGATTAAATAAATCCATTCTGATCACCTTGTACAAAGCTCAAGTGCAATTTGATCAAGGACCTCCACATAAAACCAGATACACTGAATCTGATAGAAGAAAGAGTGAAGAAGAACCTCAAAATTTACCAAAGAGAACGCTAATGGCTTATGCTCCAAAATCAACAATAGACAAATGAGACCTCATAAAATTGCAAAGGACAGTGTCAATAGGACAAAACGGCAACCAATAGATTGGGAAAATATCTTTACCAATCCTACATCTGATAGAGGGCTAATATCGAATATATACAAGGAGCTCAATATATACAAAGAACTTAGACTCCAGAGAATCAAATAAGTCTTTAAAAATGGGGTACAGAACTAAACAAAAAATCTCAACTGAGGAATATCAAATGTCAGAGAAGCACCTAAAGAAATGTTCAACATCAGGGAAATCCAACTCAAAACAACCTAGAAATTCCACCTCACACTAGTAAGAATGGATAAGATAAAAACCTCAGGTGACCCTGGTTGCTGCCGCTGCAGAGAGCTCCTGGGCAGCACCCTGGTGAACTCGGGAAACACAGAGGCAGAATTCCTCTAGGACTGTGTTTACCAGGAGTCCCAAACCCGCGGATCCCGGGCTGCAGCAGCTATCTGCTCCCAGACCTCATGGGAGAGAGATCTCACCGCCTGGTCAGGTGGGCACTCCTGAGGCTGCAGAGTGGAAGAGACCACCAACACTGCCCACCCCTGCCCACATCCCTGGCCCAAGGGGAAACTGTATATAACTAACTGGGTTCCCGTGAGGGAGGGCCCAGGAGTGGAAGGACCCCTGCGCCTGAGACAACGCTGGAACCTGAAGGAACAGACCAGATAAACAGTTCTCTGAACCCAAATCCCGTGGGAGGGAGAGCTAAACCTTCAGAGAGGCAGACACGCCTGGGAAACCAGAAGAGACTACACTCTGCACACATCTTGAACGCCAGAGGAAAACACCAAACGGCATCTGGAACCCTGATGCACGGAAGCTTCCGGAAACGTCGGCGCAGATGTTCCTCATTACTGCCGCCGCAGAGAGCTCGTGGGCAACACCCCGCGAGTGAACTTGAGCCTCGGGACGACAGGTAAGACCAACTTTTCTGCTGCAAGTGATCTGCCTGGTGAACTCAAGACACAGTCCCACAGGAACAGCTGAAGACCTGTAGAGAGAAAAAACTACATGCCTGAAAGCAGAACACTCTGTGCCCATAACAGGCAGATAGAAAACAGGAAAACAGGTCTACAGCACTCCTGACACACAGGCTTATAGGACAGTCTAGCCACTGTCAGAAATAGCAGAACAAAGTAAAACTAGAGATAATCTGATGGCGAGAGGCAAGCACAGGAACCCAAGCAACAGAAACCAAGACTACATGGCACCATCGGAGCCCAATTCTCCCATTAAAACAAACATGGAATATCCAAACACACCAGAAAAGCAAGATCTAGTTTCAAAATCATATTTGATCATGATGCTGGAGGACTTCAAGAAAGACGTGAAGAACTCCTTTAGATATACACAGGAAAACATTAATAAACAAGTAGAAGCCTAAAGAGAGGAATCGCAAAAATGCCTGAAAGAATTCCAGGAAAACATAAATAAACACGTAGAAGCCCATAGAGAGGAGTCACAAAAATCCCTGAAAGAATTCCAGGAAAACACAATCAAACAATGGAAGGAACTAAAAATGGAAATAGAAGCAATCAAGAAGGAACACATGGAAACAACCCTGGATATAGAAAACGAAAAGAAGAGACAAGGAGCTGTAGATACAAGCTTCACCAACAGAATACAAGAGATGGAAGAGAGAATCTCAGGAGCAGAAGATTCCATAGAAATCATTGACTCAACTGTCAAAGATAATGTAAAGCAGAAAAAGCTACTGGTCAAAAACATACGGAATTCCAGGACTCAATGAGAAGATCAAACCTAAGGATAATAGGTATAGAAGAGAGTGAAGACTCCCAGCTCAAAGACCAGTAAATATCTTCAACAAAATCATAGAAGAAAACTTCCCTAACCTAAAAAAAAGAGATATCCATAGGCATACAAGAAGCCTACAGAACTCCAAATAGATTGGACCAGAAAAGAAACACCTCCGGACACATAATAGTCAAAACACCAAACGCACAAAATAAAGAAAGAATATTAAAAGCAGTGAGGGAAAAAGGTCAAGTAACATATAAAGGCAGATCTATCAGAATCACACCGGACTTTTCGCCAGAAACTATGAAGGCCAGAAGATCCTGGACTGATGTCATACAGATCCTAAGAGAACACAAATGCCAGCCCAGGTTACTGTATCCTGCAAAACTCTCAATTAACATAGATGGAGAAACCAAGATATTCCATGACAAAACCAAATTTACACAATATCTTTCTACAAATCCAGCACTACAAAGGATAATAAATGGTAAAGCCCAACATAAGGAGGCAAGCTATACCCTAGAAAAAGCGAGAAAATAATCGTCTTGGCAACAAAACAAAGAGAATGAAAGCACACAAACATAACCTCACATCCAAATATGAATATAACGGGAAGCAATAATCACTATTCCTTAATATCTCTCAACATCAATGGCCTCAACTCCCCAATAAAAAGACATAGATTAACAAACTGGTTACGCAATGAGGACCCTGCATTCTGCTGCCTACAGGAAACACACCTCAGAGACAAAAACAGACACTACCTCCGAGGGAAAGGCTGGAAAACAACTTTCCAAGCAAATGGTCAGAAGAAGCAAGCTGGAGTAGCCATTCTAATATCAAATAAAATCAATTTTCAACTAAAAGTCATCAAAAAAGATAAGGAAGGACACTTCATATTCATCAAAGGAAAAATCCACCAAGATGAACTCCCAATCTAAATATCTATGCCCCAAATACAAGGGCACCTACATATGTAAAAGAAACCTTACTGAAGCTCAAAACACACATTGTGCCTCACACAATAATAGTAGGAGATTTCAACACCCCACTCTCATCAATGGACAGATCATGGAAACAGAAATTAAACAGAGATGTAGACAGACTAAGAGAAGTCATGAGCCAAAAGGACTTAACAGATATTTATAGAACATTCTATCATAAAGCAAAAGGATATACCTTCTTCTCAGCTCCTCATGGTACTTTCTCCAAAATTGACAATATAATTGGTCAAAAAACAGGCCTCAACAGGTACAGAAAGATAGAAATAATCCCATGCATGCTATCAGACCACCACGGCCTAAAACTGGTCTTCAATAACAATAAGGGAAGAATGCCCACATATATGTGGAAATTGAACAGTGCTCTAATCAATGATAACCTGGTCAAGGAAGAAATAAAGAAAGAAATTAAAATCTTTTTAGAATTTAATGAAAATGAAGGTACAACATACCCAAACTTATGGGACACAATGAAAGCTGTGCTAAGAGGAAAACTCATAGCGCTGAGTGCCTGCAGAAAGAAACAGGAAAGAGCATATGTCAGCAGCTTGACAGCACTCCTAAAAGCTCTAGAACAAAAAGAAGCAAATACACACAGGAGGAGTAGAAGGCAGGAAATAATCAAACTCAGAGCTGAAATCAACCAAGTAGAAACAAAAAGTACCATAGAAAGAATCAGCAAAACCAAAAGTTGGTTCTTTGAGAAAATCAACAAGATAGATAAACCCTTACCCAGACTAACGAGAGGACACAGAGAGTGTGTCCAAATTAACAAAATCAGAAATGAAAAGGGAGACATAACTACAGATTCAGAGGAAATTCAAAAAATCATCAGATCTTACTATAAAAGCATATATTCAACAAAACTTGAAAATCTGCAGGAAATGGACACTTTCCTAGACAGATACCAAGTACCGAAGTTAAATCAGGAACAGATAAACCAGTTAAATAACTCCTAAGGAAATAGAAGCAGTCACTAAAGGTCTCCCAACCAAAAAGAGCCCAGGTCCAGACGGGTTTAGTGCAGAATTCTATCAGACCTTCATAGAAGACCTCATGCCAATATTATCCAAACTATTCCACAAAATTGAAACAGATGGAGCACTCCCGAATTCCTTCTATGAAGCCACAATTACTCTTATACCTAAACCACACAAAGACCCAACAAAGAAAGAGAACTACAGACCAATTTCCCTTATGAATATCGACGAAAAATTACGCAATAAAATTCTGGCAAACCGAATCCAAGAGCACATCAAAACAATCATCCACCATGATCAAGTAGGCTTCATCCCAGGCATGCAGGGATGGTTTAATATACGGAAAACCATCAATGTGATCCATTATATAAACAAACTGAAAGAACAAAACCACATGATCATTTCATTAGATTCTGAGAAAGCATTTGACAAAATTCAACACCCCTTCATGATAAAAGTACTGGAAAGAATAGGAATTCAAGGCCCATACCTGAACATAGTAAAAGCCATATACAGCAAACCAGTTGCTAACATTAAACTAAATGGAGAGAAACTTGAAGCAATCCCACTAAAATCAGGGACTAGACAAGGCTCTCTCCCTACTTATTCAATATAGTTATTGGAGTTCTAGCCAGAGCAATCAGACAACAAAAGGACGTCAAGGGGATACAGATCAGAAAAGAAGAAGTCAAAATATCACTATTTGCAGATGATATGATAGTATATTTAAGTGATCCCAAAAGTTCCACCAGAGAACTACTAAAGCTGATAAACAACTTCAGCAAAGTGGCTGGATATAAAATTAACTCAAATAAATCAGTAGCCTTCCTCTACACAAAAGAGAAACAAGCCGAGAAAGAAATTAGGGAAATGACACCCTTCATAATAGACCCAAATAATATAAAGTACCTCGGTGTGACTTTAACCAAGCAAGTAAAAGATTTGTACAATAAGAACTTCAAGACACTGAAGAAGGAAATTGAAGAAGACCTCAGAAGATGGAAAGATCTCCCATGCTCATGGATTGGCAGGATTAATATAGTAAAAATGGCCATTTTACCAAAAGTGATCTACAGATTCAATGCAATCCCCATCAAAATACCAATCCAATTCTTCAAAGAGTTAGACAGAACAATTTGCAAATTCATCTGGAATAATAAAAAACCCAGGATAGCTAAAACTATCCTCAACAATAAAAGGACTTCTGGGGGAATCACTATCCCTGAACTCAAGCAGTATTACAGAGCAATAGTGATAAAAACTGCATGGTATTGGTTCAGAGACAGACAGATAGACCAATGGAATAGAATTGAAGACCCAGAAATGAACCCACACACCTACGGTCACTTGATTTTTGACAAAGGAGCCAAAACCATCCAATGGAAAAAAGATAGCATTTTCAGCAAATGGTGCTGGTTCAACTGGAGGTCAACATGTAGAAGAATGAAGATCGGTCCATGCTTATCACCCTGTACAAAGCTTAAGTCCAAGTGGATCAAGGACCTCCACATCAAACCAGACACACTCAATCTAATAGTAGAAAAACTAGGGTAGCATCTCGAACACATGGGCACTGGAAAAAATTTCCTGAACAAAACACCAATGGCTTATGCTCTAAGATCAAGAATCGACAAATGGGATCTCATAAAACGGCAAAGCTTCTGTAATGCAAAGGACACTGTGGTTAGGAAAAAACGGCAACCAACAGATTGGGAAAAGATCTTTACCAATCCTACAACAGATAGAGGCCTTATATCCAAAATATACAAAGAACTCAAGAAGTTAGACTGCAGGGAGACAAATAACCCTATTAAAAATGGGGTTCAGAGCTAAACAAAGAATTCACATCTGAGGAATGCCAAATGGCTGAGAAACACCTAAAGAAATGTTCAACATCTTTAGTCATAAGGGAAATGCAAATCAAAACAACCCTGGGATTTCACCTCACACCAGTGAGAATGGCTAAGATCAAAAACTCAGGTGACAGCAGATGCTGGAGAGGATGTGGAGAAAGAGGAATACTCCTCCATTTTTGGTGGGGTTGCAGACTGATACAACCATTCTGGAAATCAGTCTGGAGGTTCCTCAGAAAATTGGACATTGAACTGCCTGAGGATCCAGCTATACCTCTCTTGGGCATATACCCAAAAGATGCCCCAACATATAAAAAAGACACGTGCTCCACTATGTTCATAGCAGCCTTATTTATAATAGCCAGAAGCTGGAAAGAACCCAGATGCCCTTAAACAGAGGAATGGATACAGAAAATGTGGTACATCTACACAATGGAATATTACTCAGCTATCAAAAACAATGAGTTTATGAAATTTGTAGGCACTTGGCTGGAACTGGAAAATATCATCATGAGTGAGCTAACCCAATCACAGAAAGACATACATGGTATGCACTCATTGATAAGTGGCTATTAGCCCAAATGCTTGAATTACCCTAGATGCCTAGAACAAATGAAACTCAAGACGGATGATTAAAATGTGAATGCTTCACTCCTTCTTTAAAAGGGGAACAAGAATACCTTTGGCAGGGAAGAGAGAGGCAAAGATTAAAACAGAGACTGAAGGAACACCCATTCAGAGCCTGCCCCACATGTGCCCCATACATATACAGCCACCCAATTAGACAAGATGGATGAAGCAATGAATTGCAGACTGACAGGAGCAGGATGTAGATCGCTCCTGAGAGACACAGCCAGAATACAGCAAAAACAGAGGCGAATGCCAGCAGCAAACCACTGAACTGCAATTAGGACCCTCGTTGAAGGAATCAGAGAAAGACCTGGAAGAGCTTGAAGGGGCTCGAGACCCCATATGTACAACAATGCCAAGCAACCAGAGCTTACAGAGACTAAGCCACTACCTAAAGACTATACATGGACTGACCCTGGACTCTTACCTCATAGGTAGCAATGAATATCCTAGTAAGAGCACCAGAGGAAGGGGAAGCCCTTGGTCCTGCTAAGACTGAACCCCCAGTGAACTAGACTGTTGGGGGGAGGGTGGCAATTGGGGGAGTGTGGGGAGGGGAACACCCATAAGGAAGGGAAGGGGGGAGGGGGATGTTTGCCTGGAAACCGGGAAAGGGAGTAACACTCGAAATGTATATAAGAAATACTCAAGTTAATTAAAAAAAAAAAAACTCAGGTGACAGCAAATGCTGGCAACGATGTGGAGAAAGAGGAACACTCCTCCCTCCATTGTTGATGGGAGTGCAAAGTGGTACAATCACTATAGAAATCAGTCTGGTGGTTCCTCATAAAATTGGACATAGCACTACCTGAGGACCCAGCTCTCCCTCTCCTGGGCATATACCATTCCAACACATACCAAGGACATATGCTCCCCTTTGTTCGTAGCAACCTTATTCATAAGAACTAGAAGCTTGAAAGAACCTATATGTCCTTCGACAGAGGAGTGGATATATGTGGTACATTTACACTATGGAGTACTACTCAGCTATTAAAAAAATGACTTCACGAAATTCTTAGGCAATTGGATGGAACTAGACATATCATCCTGAATGAGGTAATCCAATCACAAAAGAATAGTTATTGTATGCACTCACTGATAAGCTTGGAATACCCAAGATAAAATTCACAGACCATATGAAGCTCAAGTAGAAATAAGACCAATATGTGGATCCTTCAGTCCTTCTTAGAAGGGGGAACAAAGGTAAAGTGTGGAAAAGAGACTGAAGGAAAGGCCACTCAGAAAGTGTCCCACCTGGGCATCCATCCCATATACTGTCACCAAACCCAGACACTATTGTGGATACCAAGAAATGCATGCTGACAGGAGCCTGATATAGCTGTCTCCTGAGAGGCTTGGCCAAATCCAGACAAATTAGAAGAGGATGCTGTCATCCAAGCACTGGGCTGAGAACAGGGTCTCCAATGGAGGAGTTAGAGAAAGTCCTGAAGCAGCTGAAGGAGTTTACAACCCCATAGGAAGAACAACAATATCAACCAACCAGACTCCAGAGCTCCCAGGGACTAAACCACGAACCAAAGATTACACATGGAGTGACCCATGGTTCCAGACACATATGTCAAACATCACTGGGAGGCCCTGGGTCCTGGCATGACTCGATGCCCCAGTGTAGAGAAATGTCAAGGTGTTGAAGCAGGAGTGGGTTGGTGGACGGAGGAGGACCCTTATAGAATCAGGGTGAGGGAGGATGGGATAGAGTGTTTCCTGGAGCTCAAACCAAAAAGGAAAAGAGGATAACGCTTGAAATGTAAATAAAGAAAATAGCCTATAAAAGAAAAGAAAAATATTAAAAAGAAACATGATATGGGCTGAAGGAGCAGATAGGAAATCCATGTCAGTTGAGGAAGTCAAAAATTTGTGCTGAACCGGTGAAACCAGAGTGAGTTCTCTCATCCCTTGCTGGGGAAGGTTAGTGACAGAAGGAAGAGATACACAGACCTATATGTCTAAAATAAGGATAGTATCTGAGATGTAGGAAAATGTGTATCTTCTACAGAAGCAAACATCCTGGGAGCTATAGTTCTCATGTGTATATTCCTTTAACAACCAGTACACACTATGCACATGATTGTATTCTGAATCTGTGCCCTGATCCTAACCAAAAACTCCTTTCTATTTCTTTCAATAGTTCATCTATATTCTATTCAATATGCGATTTTAATTGCATTATTATCCTATCTACATTTTATCTTTTATTCAAAAGAGTGAAGCAAAGTGTCTGTATGCATCAGTGTGTTTCAGTAACAATAAGAATCCTTTTCTGAAACAAGGGACTCAAGCTTTTATCTCTTACTCCAAGTAGCAGAAGATTCCAATGTTAGCTTTTATTCTAAATCTTTCAACTTGTTCAAATTAATGTTATACTTTTCAATTATTTCGATGCTGCCAAAAGACCTAACCCATATCACTGGGAGTTGTTTACAACTCACGCCAGCTCTTTGTCTCAAACCATAATAACTTCCAACACTTTTGGTTTATTGCCAATTTTTTCATTCAATTTTCAAATCATGTACTTATATCTCTCTATATTTTCAACTCACTCTACATGTTTGTCCTCTGGTTATCCGATGCTATCTATAATATCATATTTCTACATACACTGAGATACATATGTGCAGATTTAATTATGTCCCATATACAATGATGAGCACCTCTATACACACGTCAGTCATAGCCATCTGATCAGGAAACCTAGTATTGAGGAGTCATCTTAATCACTTCTATCTTGTTTCTCCCCCTACATCTAGGGCTTAATAATATAAGAAATACTAGTTTTCAACATAGGCATTACTTTTAATTAGTAGCTTAGCTAGTTTTTGAAAGTATAAATTAGCAAGATTTATAAATGATAGAGTTAGTAGGATTGAAGATATGCAGAGTGGCTGAAATTTACAAATTCCTCACCCTTACTAGTAACTGCCAGCAAAAAGGGGAACACTAATTCATCAGCAAGTGCTAAGTGAGTATTTATGTAGCTAGCATAACATTGTTACATAAAATCATCTAAATAAGCCTGGGTTTGATAATCTTACATGGTGAAAGCCCTGCTACTTGAAATTCCATGAATAATTTGAAATCATCCCACATATTCACACTTGCCAATCACAAAATTATCTCAAAAATTATTTTATTTATCTAAAATTTTTTGGCCCTTGATATGCACGATTTAAGATGACAAGAATAAGTCTTCCTGAACCATATGCCTGTTTATGTACTTGTATACATAAAAGCTTATGGAGTGAATAAAATTAATTTTGACATAGTTGAGCAAGTTGAAACAAACTTATGGTCCCAGAATTTGGGAAAAAGAGGTTTATGCACATATGTGAGTTCAAGGTCAGCTTGATCTACATAGTGAGAGCTAGACCAGCTAGGGATGTACAGTGAAAATTAGTCTGGCATAATTTTGTTCTGACACGCCTTCTTTGTGACTCTGATTATGTCTATGAGGATGTTTCTCATGAGGTTAGAATGTGGTTGGAGACCTATCATGAATGTGGATTGATTTTCAATATGGAATAAAAGGGTGAAAAGAGAAACTGCTTTGAACAACGGGATTCAAATCTCTCCCTCTCCCTTCTTCCATCCCTCCCTCTCCCCCCCTCTCTAATACACACACACACACACACACACACACACACACACACACACACACACACACACACACACCTTCCTGACTGCAGAAATAATGTGGCCAGCCACTTTACTTCATCATTGTACCACTTCTCTTCAGTGATGGACTGGACATTCCCAAACTGTAATGAAAATAAACTTCCATTCTTAAAATTAATAATTGAAGAAGTTAAGCAGTATATAAATGTCATTGATCTTGATTTTTCTTTTCTGGAGGACTATATAATAATTAAAAGGACTCCCAGGGTCATGTAGACCTCAATTAGCTAAGTAAGTTTTAAGAAATTACTTAATATGGTCAATTACTCAGTGTCTTCAGCACTTTTATCCTCTTGACTTTGTAAAGTACAGAACAATTTTAGATAAATTGTTATTTAACATTTTCAGTATTGCTGTTATAATATTTTTCAACTGAGGAAATTAGTTTATCCTGTTTTGTTTGTTGATCAATTTTATGCTTTTATGTTGCTGGTGCTATATATTGTAATTTTAGCCCTTTGATTTCTCTGATTCCTCAATTGTTCCTAAATAAATTCCACATTGCTGACTCTATCAAGTAATCCTCAACTTAGAATATTTTGTCTAGAAACACTTTTGACTCAAGTTGTTTGCACACCTGAGACACCCATGCTATGTCCTTTTGCTACAGGCTCTACCATTCTAATCTGCATGATTCCTGTCTTAGACAATTTTTTTCAGTGTTAGCTTATGTTCTTAACACACTGAAGAAAATACCCTGATACTTTTGTGAGAAACATTTTTGAGACAAAAATTGAAATGTTTGTATATCTGGAGTAGGACAAGAATTATTCAGTACTACAATAATCTTGACATTGCCTAGTTTAAATCTTCAACCTGTGTTACTCTTTACAACAACTCTAGCACACCACAATTCTTTTGTATTTTTAAATACATTTTCAAAGTAGCTCATAAATTTAAACAAAAGTTTCAGCTGGGATTTTGACAGTGATAATATTGATTCTATAAATCAGACTTGGGGGATATAATATGTTTTCCCGATCCAGAAACATGGAATTTGTTTCCATTTCTGTATGCTTTCTTTGAGCAAACAGCTTCTATAAAAACCTCCAGGTAATGAATATTTAACAGACCTGTCTTTGAGTATTTCATAATTCTTTCCACTTCTTGCTATTATAAGTAAGACATAGTGGCGCATGTGTCCTTGTTATATGTTGGAGCATCTTTTGGTTGTATGCCCAGGAGTGGTATAGCTGAGTGCTCAGGTAGTACTATGTGCAGTTTTCTGAGGAACCATGAGACTGATTACCTGAGTTGTTTTACGAGCTGGAATGGAAGAGTGATTCTCTTTTTCCACATTGTTGCCAGCATCTGCTATCACCTGAGTTATTGATCTTAGTCATTCTGACTGGTGTGAGGTAGAATTTCAAGGTTGTTTTGATTTGCATTTTCCTGATGACTAAGGATGCTGAACATTTCTTTAGGTACTTCTCTGCCATTCAATATCCCTCAGTTGAGAATTCTTTGTTTAACGATGTACCCCATTATTTGGTTCCCTGGAGTATAACTTTTTGAGTTCTTTTTGCATAGTGGATTTTAGCCCTCTATCAGATATAAGATTGGTAAAGATCTTTTCCCAATCTGTTGGTTGCTGTTTTGTCCTATTGACAGTGTCCTTTGCTTTATAGAAGCTTTGCAATTTTATGAGGTTCCATTTTTCTATTGTTGATTTTAGAGCATAAGGCATTAGTGTTCTGTTCAGGAAATTTTCCCTAGTACCCATGTGTTTGAGGCTCTTTCCCTTTTTCTCTTCTATTAGTTTGAGTGTATGTGGTTTTATGTGGAGATCCTTGATTCACTTGGACTTGAGCTTTGTACAAGGAAATAAGAATAGATCGATTTTCTAGTTCCATCTATTTGCCTAAGAACTCCACTAATTCATAGCTGAGTAGTATTCCATTGTGTAAATGTACCACATTTTCTGTGTCCATTCCTCTGTTGAGGGACATCTGGGTTCTTGCCAGCTTCTGGATATGATAAATAAGGTTACTATGAACACAGTGGAGCATGTGTCCTTGTCATATGTTGGAGCAGAACCTCCAGAGCTCCCAGGGACTGAACCACCATCTCAAGAGTACACAGGGATGGACCTATGGCTCTGGCTCCATATGTTGCAGAGGATGATATTGTCAGGCATCAATGGGAGGAGAGGCCCTTGGTCCTATGAATGCTCGATGTCCCAGTGTAAGGGAATGTCTGGGTGGGGAGGTGGGAGGAAGTGGGTGGATGGGTGAGGGAGCACCCTCATAGAAGAGGAGGAGGGAAGATGAGATAGCAGGTTTCTGGAGGGGAAACCAGGAAGGGGAAAGGGAATAACATTTAAAATGTAAATTTTAAAAATCCAATAAAAATGTAGAAGAAAAATAATGGATCGATTTGCATTCTTCTACATTCTGACCACCATCAGTTGTTCCAGCACCATTTGTTGAAAAAGCCCTTTTTTTTTAACCACTGAATGGTTTTAGCTCCTTTGTCAAAGATCAAGTGTCCATAGGTGTGTGAGTTCATTTCTGGGTCTTCAATTCTATTTCACTGATCTACCTGCCTGTCTCTGTACCAATACCATACAGTTTTTTATCACTATTGCTCTGTAATACAGCTTGATGTTAGGGATGGTGATTTCCCCTGAAATTCTTTTCTTGTTGACAGTAGTTTTCATTATCCTTGTTTTTGCTTATTCCAACTTAATTTGCAAATTTCTCAGATGTCCTTCAGTAGAGGAGCTGGTAGAGAAAATGTGATACATCTACACAATGGAGTACTACTCAGCTATTAAAAACAATGGCTTCATGAAATGCACAGGCAAATAGATGGAACTAGAAAATATAATCCTGTGAGGTAACCCAATCACATAAGAATACACATGTATGCACTCACTGATTGGTAGATATTAGCCCCAAAGCTCAGAATATCCAAGATAAAACTCACAGACCAATTCAAGCTCAAAAAGAAAGAAGACCAAAGTGCAGATGCTTCAGTCCTTCTTAGAAAGTTCATCAAAATACTCACAGAAGGAAATATGGAGACAGTGTGGAGCAGAGACTGAAGGAAAGGCCCTCCAGAGACTGCCTAACCTAGGGAACTATCCCATATCCAATCAACAAACCAGATTCTATTGCAGATGCCAAGAAGTGCATGCTGATAAGAGCCTGATATAGCTGTCTTCTGAGAGGCTCTGCCAGAGCGTTAGTGATACAGATGAGGATGCTTCCACTACCACTGAGTATAAGATCTCCAATAAAGGAGTTAGAGAAAGAACTGAAGAAGCTGAAGGGGTTTGCAACCCCATAGGAAGAACAATATCAACCAACCAGAACCCCCAGAGCTCCCAGGAACTAAACCACCAACCAAAGAATACACATGGAGTAACCCAGAGCTCCAGATGCATATGTAGCAGAGGTTGGCCTTGTCAGGCACCATGGGAGGAGAGACCCTTGGTCCTGTGAAGGCTAGATGTGCCAGTGTAGGGGAATGCCTGGGCAGGGAGGCAGGAGGGAGTGAGTGGTTGGATAGTTGAGCAGGAGGAAGGGGGATGGGAACCAGGAATGGGGATAACATTTGAAATGCAAATAAAAATATCCAATAAAAGAAAAGAAATAAATGTGTTCCATAATTCAAAAGCTACTTCATGTTTTTAAATTAAGTATTTGAATGATTAGTGCTAGAATTATAACTGATTTTTGTATGTTAATCATGCAGTGTTTAGCTTCACTATCTTATAAATTCTAATTGCAGTTCATACAATTCTGAAGGAAATCCCCCATGTACAATCATCCTGTCTATGTGTATAGACAATTATTTATCTTGTCCTCCAAGGTAGGCACCAGTTTTTTTCTTTATTACACCCTCTCCCACTAGTTGAAGTCACCATACATTCCACAAGACAGGCGGAGAGAATATATGTCTCCCAATCTACTTGCTATTATAACATCAAGTTAAAACACTCAGGCTTTTCTACATCTTCATGTGATTGATAGTTTAACCTTGACTGCTGTAGTGAGCCATATTGGATTTGGGCCTGGCCATTTTGTGACTGCATAGCTCAAGGTGGCTACGTGACTCTGGGCTGCATGGCCACAGAGGTTCAACCTTGAAATGACTGCCATACAGACATGAGATTGTTGAACTAAAGCCTCTCCCAGGAAGACCCTGGGAGCAATGACAGGATGTTTCAGCCTGAGCAAAACACCGGATGTCCCTGAGCAGATTCCTGAGAAGGATTCGACCTTTTCAAAGAACATGTCCCTGGAAGACTGTTGCCTCTTTGTTATAGGAGGATATCTTGCAGTGTAGTGATTCACCTTATATCCTTGGGCATTTCCCAAACTCCCCCACCCTAAGCTTCAGTTCCTGCTTCTATTCCTGCCTCAGAGCTTTAAATGCTGTACATTTCTCTCAATAAACGAGACCTTGACAACAGAACTTTTGCTTGGTCTCCTTCTTCTCTTCACCCCCATTTTGGCCCACAGCTATAAAGCCTCTTCGGGACCCTGAATAACTGGGTCCCCGCTGGCGGGGACAGACTGCCTTCTGGTTGTTTAATCATCATTTACGTCTAACACACTTAAGAGTTATCTGTCATATTGGGTTTATTTTACTGAAATTTCAAGATAGGTTAAGATAACAATGTGCCTTTCCTTTCATTTATTTATTTTAGTCTGTTCATACGGTGGATTGTCTTGACTAATATTAGCTAGCTAGTTTTATGTCAACTGGATACCAAACTAGAGTTATGTAAAACGAGGGAACAGTAACTGAGAAAATGTCTTTATGAGATCCAAATGTAGGACATTTTAAAATCAATATAACTAATTAAGTGAAGGGTCCACGCCATTGTGGGTGGTGCGCTCCCTGGTTTGGTGGTCCTATGTTCTTTAAAAAAGCAGGCTGAATAAGGAAAAAAGAGCAAGCCATTAAACAGACTTTCACCATGGTTGCTAAATCAGTTCCTTCCTCAAGATTTCAGCACTTTCTGAGTTCTTGTCTTCATTTCCTCTAATTATGGATTACAATGTGGAAATGTAAGCCAAGTAAACTCTTTTCTCCTCAAGTTGCTTTAGGCCATGATGTTTCATCACAGCAATAATAACCCTAATTAAGATAGCTTGTGATTCTAATACAAAACCTTACTGGTACTAGGTTATTATTTTTTATCCTATGATAACTCAGTTACTAATTTTTTAATATATTTGTGTGATAGATATTGATCTATAACTTAAAAATATTTCAGTGTGGTTCTGTTGTCAGAGTAACTCTGGACTTTCAGAAAGGATGCCTTTATTTTTTAAAACTTTTATGTGAGTTTTTTCTCCTTTAATTGGAAAAATCGCATTTTCATGAAACAATGCAAAGTTAAATTTCTTCCTAGCTTTAGTAAGATAGATTTTTACAGTTTCCCAATATGTGTAGCTACAGGACTTCTGCCTTCAGCCTCTGTTTCATTTTTTTCAAAATATATCTTTAAAAAGAAAAACAAATAGTGACGTAGTTGCCAAATATTGGGAAATAGACATAATAAAGTGGTGGGAGTGTGAAGAATATAAGAAATTCCCAAAAGCATATATAATACATCCTCCATTCAGTTCTTTATACATAACAGAGGCTATCATCCTTCTTTTAATTGCTGTCCATGTTTCCCTTGTAAACTTTTAGTGTCTTCTATTATATCTTCACAGCCATATATATGGCTGTTCTTATTTTAGGGTGAAAAAGATGCAACTAGAGAAAATCATACTAAACAAATCAAGCCAGTCTTTGTTGTTCCTAGACTTCATATAGAAAAGTAAACATACACACACACACACACACACACACACACACACACACACACACACCATGAAAGTAAAAGCAAAATTGTCCAGAGGAGTGAAAGGGACTGATGTGAGGGGGGAAGGGGAAGCTTAAAGACAGAAAGGTCATGGCACTGCTGAGAGCAGGTTGTGAAATAAAATCATTCTTACCTTCATAGAATTTTGAAAATGAATGTAGGTAAACATATTTTTCAATTCACCATGCTTAATTCTAAGTAATTCGACAAATATTTTGTTCAGAAATGAATGTTTAAGGTTTTCAATTGTTTCATAAAAATCATAATTTAAAAAACTGCTTGGTCATAGTGGATAATCATTTGATGAGTTCTTGGATTTGTTTTCCAATATTTTATTGAGCATTTTTGCTTCTGTGCTCATAAAGGAAATTGACTTGTAATTATAATTGTTTGGTGAGACTTTATCTGGTTTAGATAAGAGGGTAACTATGGTCTCATAAAAAGAATTGGGCAATGTTCCTCCCGTTTCCACTTTTGTGGAATCATTTGAGGAATATTGGGGTTATTACTTCGTTGAAAGTCTGGTAGAATTCTGCACTAAAACCATTTGGCCCTGGGCTATTTTTGGTTGGGAGAAATATAATTAGTGCTTTTTTTTAAAATTCTGTTTAAATTGCTTATCTGATCTTGATTTAAGCTTGGTAGGTTCTATGTATCAAGAAAATTATCTATTTCTTTCAGATTTTCCAATTTTGCTGCAGTACGTTTTTAAGTAGGTCATTAAGTTCTCTGGATTGTCTTGTTGTCTGTTTTTTATGTCCCTATTTTTGTGTCTAATTTTATTAAATTGGATCTTCTCTCTCTGCCTTTTAGTTAATCTGACTAAGGTTTGTCAATCGTATTGATTTTCTCAAACCAACTCTGATTCATTGATTCCTGTATTGATTTTTTTCCTTGTTTCTATTTTATTAATTTGAGCCTGAGTTTGTTTATTTATTATAGTCCTTATGCTTCTCTGGATTTCTTGAGACTCTGTGGTTATGTCTCCTGGTTCATCTCTATGTAAAGATTTCATCCCTGCCTAAGCGTTTATCAATATTGATTTTTCTCAAAGAATACATACTTTGGTTTGTTTCTTTCTAATTTATTAATCTCAGCCCTGAGTTTGATTATTTTTTTGCCATTTACTAGTTATAGGTGTGTTTTTTCTTTTGTTCAAGAGATTTCAAGTGTGTTCTAAGGTTATTAATATGAGCTCGCTCCAATTTTGTATGTAGGTGCTTAGTGCTATGAACTTGCCTCTTAAAAAACCATCTTCATTGTGTCCCATAAATTTTAGTATGTTATGTTTTGATTTTTGTGTGATATTAAGAACATTATTTCTGCTTCTTTGTAAATTTGGTGATATTTAGTTAGATACTAGATGTTTTTTCCCCCCCGATGGATAAATTTAGTTGTGTTTATTTTAAACCAATTTGGAGTTTACCCTTCTTCACAGGAGCATTACCAAGAATCATTTTGACCCTTTTACACTTGATCTTAGCCAAAAGTCTGAGAAGCGATCATTTTGACCCTTTTAAAGCTTCCTAGGAAACTCTGGTTGTCTTTGCTCATAGTAGTACTTAAAAACCCTCTAAATTTTAGAATTTAGCATCTGAACAGATACTTTAGAGTCCAATGCAAATGGTGGCTTCTCAGAGCTCCTTTGAACATTCCTTTGTGTCTTGATGCATTCTGCCTTCTAATAGTTGGGAACAGTCTGTTCTACAAGGGGATGAGCTGTTGGGTGCATTTTTCATACTATCTTCTAGTGGCACTAACCTTAAAGACCTCCACTATATCCAGGCTGAATCAGCCTAGCCAGCAACTGAAACTGCTTCTTCTCTGTGCTGATTTCTTCCTCTACTTAGCCATACAGGCTCTATCAATCAACTTAGTGCTGCTCTCTGGAATTCTGTTCCTTCCACTCAGCAAACCATACAAGGTAAATCATACATAACTCTGTCAGGAATGTCTGTGCCACACCATGGCTTGACTAGGTGGTACAAAGCCTTCTCTTTCTCAGGAACTATGCCTATAGAGCACAAAGTGCATTTTAAATTTACTATTTTATGCTTCTTGATTTGGAATAGGTGAGAACAGGAGGACAATTCTCATGGAGGATTGTGATGAGAAAGAAGAAGCCATCACCCTTGCAGAATTTTATAAAACACTACCTAAGATATTAATAATACCTACACTCTATTTTCTTGTAATTTCTCATCATGATTGAACCACATAACATATGGAATACCAGAAGTGTAATGTACCATTTTTAAAATTTACACTGAAAATTAAATAATGATGAAAATACAGATGATATTATATAATTTTACATATCATATATTCTCTAATGAACAATCAAGCATCGTAAACATAAATTTCACAATCCAGGCAAAAGAAAGAAATAAGTTTTTGAATGTAAAAGGATACCATATAAAACACTATATTCTATATAGCACACTTATTTCATTAAAATTGAAAACATTCAGATAATTTCACCACTTTTATTTTTTTCTACAGATAGAAAGGTCATCAGGCATTAGTAACTGATTGAGGATATCTTAACTTAATAAATATGTACAAGTGTGAGAAAATAGATTAATGAAAAGCTTAGACATCATGATATACTGTTGTTTTCTTAAAAGCTTTCATTAGGGGAAACTCTTGTCTCTTTTTCTCGGTCTTTAATGCTTTGATTAAAGCATCTCCATGAGGAAAAAGTACTTCTCTTGAACCCCTATGACCTTCAGAACAGTGAGATGATACAAAACACTCAGTAAGGTGAAACACTAATTTTATCACAATGCTACTAAAGGAATTAAGTTAACTCTGTGGTGGCTTTTTCCAGACAACTCATGTCAATGACATTATTCTCTATACACCGTGATCCTGGACCTCATTTTCAATGTGTAGTGTGGCATGACAAATTTCAGTTGACAGAGTACTGCAACCAATGAAGAATAAAATGCCATTAGTGTAAATTGGCTTTTTAATGGCTATTAATCAAGATAATTTAGTTTCTATTATACATTAAGTATTTCTTTTCTATAATGTTTCTCGAAAGCACAATTATTCATGAGTTGTTTCTAATTCATGAGTTGTTAATTCCTAATTCAAGTTAAAAGTAAAAAATAAGGACTAAGGAAACATACAAATAATATGTGCTTTGTATACACATAAAACTATATATATGCAAAACTATATTATTTTCTAAATGTTTTAGAATGCATATACAAAATTAGAGAAATTTTATATTACTTAAAATATGATTTTACTAGTTTCTAGCTGTCATAGTAAAAGACCAATTGGTCATAGAAACACAATTTCTGCTTTGATTCCACCAGTTCAAAATCAGGGTATTACCATGTTTTGGTAAAATGAAAAAAAGTGACACGACTGGTTCCTGTGCATCACTGCTCTATGTTAGCTTCCTGGTACTCTTGGACTTGGGCGGTCACTCCCTGGCATTAGTTCTGGCATAGTAGGGACATATAGAACTAACCTTAATATATCTCAGCAGAATCCAGTGTGACACCACGCCATGCTAGACTAGCTATCTTCTAGACCCAGCTGTCTCTCCACTCCCATTGCTAGTTGCCTGGCCAGCCCTGGCCAGCCGGGAACTCTGGTCCCAGCTATCAGTAAAATCAAGACTCAACAAACTGTAACCCAATAAAGATATTTATGTGTTAAATTCTCAATCCACAATACACCCACACAATAAATTTGCTGCCAATTAATAAAGATGTAAACAGCTCACCTAAACAAGAAAAAATTGATCTAGTCCACCTGGATTCGGATCATTCTACTCTGCTGTCTTCATCTTGATTCTCCTGGCTCCTCCTAATCTCTCCTTCTTAGATTTTTCCCTTCCTACCCTTCCTCTTCATCCAATGATAGACTTCAGCTTCTCCTGTACCGGCCTTGCTACATAATGACATCATCCTACATTACCAAACTATGTTCCCTGTGAACCCTGCAAGAGAATCTTTTGCCTTGTCTAGCTCCTATTTACTTGCCAGCAATCACTTGCATCCTTTTGTTGGTACTCCAGTCCTCTATTTTTCACATGTTCTTCAAGTTTTTATATCCATTTCTCTCAGTTCAATGTGTGACTGTATTTGTGTCTGTTTCTTCTCATGGACCCTTTTAGTAAGTATACCAGTCATATTGATAAAAATTTGGTAAGTAATATCACCAAATAAGGTCATACTCAAGAGTATGACTGAGAAAAACTTTCAGCATTTATTTGTGTGTGTGTGTGTGTGGTCTGTGTACATATGTATGTGTGTAGGACATGTGCCAATGCAGGTATATATGGAAGCCAGAGCTTCATTGCTTCTGAGACAGAGACTCATACTTGTTCTGAAGCTTACATATTTGGTTAATCTGGGTGGTCAGCAAATCTCTCAGAAGCTGCATGTCTCCATCCTGACCAGGTCATAGACTTTTGTCTGGAATTTTTATGGGTACTAAGCACCTTATGCTTTCACAGGATATGATTTGTCCTCTAAACCATTTCCTCAGATCCTCAGAATATCTTTTTGTTGGATAAAACTCAACCATTAAAATCTCTGACATCATTTTAAACACCTTTATTTAATTTTGCATAAAATGAAACAAAGATAAGGTTTGTCTGACTTGGAAGCCCAAACAAATAACAAAAGCAATTCTTAAACTGCTTTCATCTCAGAAACCCCCTTTAAGCCCCAGATGCTTATAAATACCTTTTAGAAAAATGATTTTGAGATACATTCATAAAATAAAAATGTAACTTATAATTCAATTATTGACATATGCTACTTTAAAATGACAATATCGAGACATTATGCTTTAAAACAATAATATATTAGGCCCTAACCACATATAATATTTTTAGGTAAAAAATATAGAATTGTGTGATTTCCTATGATTAATCTTAAGAATAATATATGTTCCCATTTATGAATAAGCACATGCCCTGACAGTTTCCATCTGCACCCAGAACTGGGGCTGCCCTACAGCCCTCAAACACAAAACCTCCCTGTAGAGAGCTAGTCTACCAGAAGCACTCTCCCTCCTAAGCCCACAGCCCACAGGTAGGACCCCACTTTCTACTGACTGTCCAAAGAGAGACATACCAGGAGTGCACAGGGCTCAATAGCTCCAGGGAGGCCAGGGATGGAACACTTCTGGTCTCCATCTGCACCCAGAGCTGGGCCTCTCAGCCCCAAAACCTGCTGGCAGAGAGTGCTCTCACTACAATGATCACAGGCTCATAGGCCCACAGGATGGACAAGATCCAGTGAGAGAATGCAAGACCAACTAATGTCAGATATATTAACCAGGTAACCAAATGGTGAGAGGCCAGCACAAGAACCTAAGCAACAGAAACCAAGACTACTTGGCACCATCAGAACCCAGTTCTCCCACCACAGCAGATACTGAACATCCCAACACACCAGAAAAGCAATATTTGGATTTAAAAACCACATTTCATGATGATGATAGAGGACTTTTGAGAAGGACATAAAAACTCCCTTGAATAAATACAGGACAACAGAGGTAAACATGTAGAAACCCTTAAAAGAGGAAATACAAAAATCCCTTAAAGAATTATAAGAAAACACAACAAAACAGGGGAAGGAATTGAACAAAACTATCCAGGATCTAAAAATAGGAATAGAAAGAGAAAAAAACCACAAAGGGATCAATCCTAGAGATAGAAAACTTAGGAAATAGATCAGGAGTCATAGACGCAAGCATCACCAACAGAATACAAGAGATTGAAGAGAGAATCTCAGAGGGAGAAGATACCATAGAACACATTGACACAACAGTCAAAGAAAATGCAAAAAGCAAAAAGCTCCTAACCAAGAACACCCTGGAAATTCAGGACACAATGAGAAGATCAAATCTAAGGATAATAGGTATAGAAGAGAACATAGATTAGCAACTTAAAGGGCCAATAAATATCTTCAACAAAATTATAAAAGAAAACTTCCGTCACCTAAAGAAAGA
This sequence comes from Rattus norvegicus, assembly GCF_021556685.1. NCBI lineage: Eukaryota > Metazoa > Chordata > Mammalia > Rodentia > Muridae > Rattus > Rattus norvegicus. Next base: position 18,217,126 of record NC_141535.1, on the reverse strand, counting down.
GATGCCCGTGAACATACAAGAAACCTACAGAACTCCAAATAGATTTGACCAGAACAGAAATTCCTCCTATCCCATAATAGTCAACATACCAAATGCACAAAATAAAGAATATCAAAAGCTGTAAGGAAAAAGGTCAAGTTACATATGAAGCCAGACCTGTCAGAATTCCACCAGACTTCTCAACAAAGACTATGAAAGCTAGAAGATCCTGGACAGATATCATACAGACCCTAAGAGTGTGCCAGCCAGGTTACTATATCCAGCAAAACTTTCAATTACCATAACCAATATATTCCATGACAAAATCAAATTTATACAATATCTTTCCACAAATCCAGCCCTTCGAAGGATAATAGATAGAAAACTGCAACACAAGGAGGGAAACTACACCTTTGAAAAAGCAAGAAACTGAATTTGCACACAAGTCATACATCATATTTACTATGTAAGCCTCAGAGTAATCTTTAAAAAACATTATGCCAATAGCAGTTAAAGTGCTAAAAAATATGGAAAATATCAGTGTTGAAAATTGGCAGAAACTGTTTATACATCTGTGGTGTCTTTCCTAGTTTAATAGTTGATCACATGATGATTGGTTTTATGCAGCTGAATATTTGCTCATACCTTTTATTTAAGAGATATAATATACCGGCGGATCCCAGCCCGCAGCAGCTCTCTGCTCTCAGACCCTGTGGGAAAGAGACCTCACCGCCTGGTCAGGTGGGCACTCCTGAGGCTGCAGAGCGGAAGAGACCACCAACACTGCCCACCCCTGCCCACATCCCTGGCCCAAGAGGAAACTGTATAAGGCCTCTGGACTCCCGTGGGGGAGGGCCCAGGAGCGGCAGGACACCTGCCTGAGACACCGCCGGAACCTGAAGGAAACAGACCTGATAAACAGTTCTCTGCCCCCAAATCCCGTGGGAGGGAGAGCTAAACCCTCAGAGAGGCAGACACCCCTGGGAAACCAGAAGAGACTGCACTCTGCATACACATCTCGGACACCAGAGGAAAACACCAAAGGCCATCTGGAACCCTGGTGCACTGAGGCTCCCGGAAGGGGCGGCGCGGGTATTCCTGGTTGCTGCCGCAATAGAGAGTCCGTGGGCAGCGCCCCGCGAGCGAACTTGAGCCTCGGGACCACAGGTAAGACCAGCTTGTCTGCGGCAAGAAAGCTGCCTGGTGAAATTGAGACACAGAGGCGGAATTCCTCTAGGACCAGGCACGTCCTGTGTTTACCGGAAGTCCCACACCCGCGGATCCCGGCCCGCAGCAGCTCTCTGCTCCCAGACCCTGTGGGAAAGAGACCTCACCGCCTGGTCAGGTGGGCACTCCTAAGGCTGCAGAGTGGAAGAGACCACCAACACTGCCCACCCCTGCCCACATCCCTGGCCCAAGAAGAAACTGTATAAGGCCTCTGGGCTCCCATGGGGGAGGGCCCAGGAGCGGCAGGACACCTGCCTGAGACACCGCCGGAACCTGAAGGAAACAGACCTAATAAACAGTTCTCTGCCCCCAAATCCCGTGGGAGGGAGAGCTAAACCCTCAGAGAGGCAGACACGCCTGGGAAACCAGAAGAGACTGCACTCTGCATACACATCTCAGACGCCAGAGGAAAACACCAAAGGCCATCTGGAACCCTGGTGCACTGAAGCTCCCGGAAGGGGCGGCACAGGTATTCCTGGTTGCTGCCGCCACAGAGAGCCCGTGGGCAGCACTCCACAAGCGAACTTGAGCCTCGGGACCACAGGTAAGACCAACCTTTCTGCTGCAAGAAAGCTGCCTGGTGAACTCAAGACACAGGCCCACAGGAACAGCTGAAGACCTGTAGAGAGGAAAACTACACGCCCGAAAGCAGAACACTCTGTCCCCATAACTGACTGAAAGAGAGGAAAACAGGTCTACAGCACTCCTGACACACAGGCTTATAGGACAGTCTAGCCACTGTCAGAAATAGCAGAATAAAGTAAAACTAGAGATAATCTGATGGCGAGAGGCAAGTGCAGGAACCCAAGCAACAGAAACCAAGACTACATGGCATCATCAGAGCCCAATTCTCCCACCAAAACAAACATGGATTATCCAAACACACCAGAAAAGCAAGATCTAGTTTCAAAATCATATTTGATCATGATGCTGGAGGACTTCAAGAAAGACATGAAGAACTCCCTTAGGGAAACACAGGAAAACATTAATAAACAAGTAGAAGCCTACAGAGAGGAATCGCAAAAATCCCTGAAAGAATTCCAGGAAAACACAATCAAACAGTTGAAGGAACTAAAAATGGAAATAGAAGCAATCAAGAAAGAACACATGGAAACAACCCTGGATATAGAAAACCAAAAGAAGAGACAAGGAGCTGTAGATACAAGCTTCACCAACAGAATACAAGAGATGGAAGAGAGAATCTCAGGAGCAGAAGATTCCATAGAAATTATTGACTCAACTGTCAAAGATAATGTAAAGCAGAAAAAGCTACTGGTCCAAAACATACAGGAAATCCAGGACTCAATGAGAAGATCAAACCTAAGGATAATAGGTATAGAAGAGAGTGAAGACTCCCAGCTCAAAGGACCAGTAAATATCTTCAACAAAATCATAGAAGAAAACTTCCCTAACCTAAAAAAAGAGATACCCATAGGCATACAAGAAGCCTACAGAACTCCAAATAGATTGGACCAGAAAAGAAACACCTCCCGTCACATAATAGTCAAAACACCAAACGCACAAAATAAAGAAAGAATATTAAAAGCAGTAAGGGGAAAAGGTCAAGTAACATATAAAGGCAGACCTATCAGAATCACACCAGACTTCTCGCCAGAAACGATGAAGGACAGAAGATCCTGGACTGATGTCATACAGACCCTAAGAGAACACAAATGCCAGCCCAGGTTACTGTATCCAGCAAAACTCTCAATTAACATAGATGGAGAAACCAAGATATTCCATGACAAAACCAAATTTACACAATATCTTTCTACAAATCCAGCACTACAAAGGATAATAAATGGTAAAGCCCAACATAAGGAGGCAAGCTATTCCCTAGAAGAAGCAAGAAACTAATCGTCTTGGCAACAAAACAAAGAGAATGAAAGCACACAAACATAACCTCACATCCAAATATGAATATAACGGGAAGCAATAATCACTATTCCTTAATATCTCTCAACATCAATGGCCTCAACTCCCCAATAAAAAGACATAGATTAACAAACTGGATACGCAACGAGGACCCTGCATTCTGCTGCCTACAGGAAACACACCTCAGAGACAAAGACAGACATTACCTCATAGTGAAATGCTGGAAAACAATTTTCCAAGCAAATGGTCAGAAGAAGCAAGCTGGAGTAGCCATTCTAATATCAAATAAAATCAATTTCCAACTAAAAGTCATCAAAAAAGATAAGGAAGGACACTTCATATTCATCAAAGGAAAAATCCACCAAGATGAACTCTCAATCCTAAATATCTATGCCCCAAATACAAGGGCACCTATATGTAAAAGAAACCTTACTAAAGCTCAAAACACACATTACACCTCACACAATAATAGTGGGAGATTTCAACACACCACTCTCATCAATGGACAGATCAGGGAAACAGAAATTAAACAGAGATGTAGACAGACTAAGAGAAGTCATGAGCCAAATGGACTTAACGGATATTTATAGAACATTCTACCCTAAAGCAAAAGGATATACCTTCTTCTCAGCTACTCATGGTGCTTTCTCCAAAATTGACCATATAATTGGTCAAAAAACGGGCCTCAACAGGTACAGAAAGAAAGAAATAATCCCATGCGTGCTATCAGACCACCACGGCCTAAAACTGGTCTTCAATAACAATCAAGGAAGAATGCCCACATATACGTGGAAATTGAACAATGCTCTACTCAATGATAAACTGGTCAAGGAAGAAATAAAGAAAGAAATTAAAAACTTTTTCGAATTTAATGAAAATGAAGGTACAACATACCCAAACTTATGGGACACAATGAAAGCTGTGCTAAGAGGAAAACTCATAGCGCTGAGTGCCTGCAGAAAGAAACAGGAAAGAGCATATGTCAGCAGCTTTACAGCACACCTAAAAGCTCTAGAACAAAAAGAAGTAAATACACCCAGGAGGAGTAGAAGGCAGGAAATAATCAAACTCAGAGCGGAAATCAACCAAGTAGAAACAAAAAGGACCATAGAAAGAATCAACAGAACCAAAAGTTGGTTCTTTGAGAAAATCAACAAGATAGATAAACCCTTAGCCAGACTAACGAGAGGACACAGAGAGTGCGTCCAAATTAACAATATCAGAAATGAAAAGGGAGACATAACAACAGATTCAGAGGAAATTCAAAAAATCATCAGATCTTACTATAAAAACCTATATTCAAAAAAACTTGAAAATCTTCAGGAAATGGACAATTTCCTAGACAGATACCAGGTACCAAAGTTAAATCAGGAACAGATAAACCAGTTAAACAATCCCATAACTCCTAAGGAAATAGAAGCAGTCATTAAAGGTCTCCCAACCAAAAAGAGCCCAGGTCCAGAAAGATTTAGTGCAGAATTCTATCAAACCTTCATAGAAGACCTCATACCAATATTATCCAAACTATTCCACAAAATTGAAACAGATGGAACCCTACCGAATTCCTTCTACGAAGCCACAATTACTGTTATACCTAAACCACACAAAGACACAACAAAGAAAGAGAACTTCAGACCAATTTCCCTTATGAATATCGACGCAAAAATACTCAACAAAATTCTGGCAAACCGAATCCAAGAGCACATCAAAACAATCATCCACCATGACCAGGTAGGCTTCATCCCAGGCATGCAGGGATGGTTTAATATACGGAAAACCATCAACGTGATCCATTATATAAACAAACTGAAAGAACAGAACCACATGATCATTTCATTAGATGCTGAGAAAGCATTTGACAAAATTCAACACCCCTTCATGATAAAAGTCCTGGAAAGAATAGGAATTCAAGGCCCATACCTGAACATAGTAAAAGCCATATACAGCAAACCAGTTGCTAACATTAAACTAAATTGAGAGAAACTTGAAGCAATCCCACTAAAATCAGGGACTAGACAAGGCTGCCCACTCTCTCCCTACTTATTCAATATAGTTCTTGAAGTTCTAGCCAGAGCAATCAGACAACAAAAGGAGGTCAAGGGGATACCGATCGGAAAAAAAGAAGTCAAAATATCACTATTTGCAGATGATATGATAGTATATTTAAGTGATCCCAAAAGTTCCACCAGAGAACTAATAAAGCTGATAAACAACTTCAGCAAAGTGGCTGGGTATAAAATTAACTCAAATAAATCAGTTGCCTTCCTCTATACAAAAGAGAAACAAGCCGAGAAAGAAATTAGGGAAACGAAACCCTTCATAATAGACCCAAATAATATAAAGTACCTCGGTGTGACTTTAACCAGCAAGTAAAAGATCTGTACAATAAGAACTTCAAGACACTGAAGAAGGAAATTGAAGAAGACCTCAGAAGATGGAAAGATCTCCCATGCTCATGGATTGGCAGGATTAATATAGTAAAAATGGCCATTTTACCAAAAGCAATCTACAGATTCAATGCAATCCCCATCAAAATACCAATCCAATTCTTCAGAGACTTAGACAGAACAATTTACAAATACATCTGGAATAACAAAAAACCCAGGATAGCTAAAGCTATCCTCAACAATAAAAGGACTTCAGGGGGAATCACTATCCCTGAACTCAAGCAGTATTACAGAGCAGTAGTGATAAAAACTGCATGGTATTGGTACAGAGACAGACAGATAGACCAATGGAATAGAATTGAAGACCCAGAAATGAACCCACATACCTATGGTCACTTGATTTTTGACCAAGGAGCCAAAACCATCCAATGGAAAAAAGATAGCATTTTCAGCAAATGGTGCTGGTTCAACTGGAGGGCAACATGTAGAAGAATGCAGATCGATCCATGCTTATCACCCTGTACAAAGCTTAAGTCAAGTTGATCAAGGACCTCCACATCAAACCAGACACACTCAAACTAATAGAAGAAAAACTAGGGAAGCATCTGGAACACATGGGCACTGGAAAAAATTTCCTGAACAAAACACCAATGGCTTACGCTCTAAGATCAAGAATCGACAAATGGGATCTCATAAAACTGCAAAGCTTCTGTAAGGCAAAGGACACTGTGGTTAGGACAAAATGGCAACCAACAGATTGGGAAAAGATCTTTACCAATCCTACAACAGATAGAGGGCTTATATCCAAAATATACAAAGAACTCAAGAAGTTAGACCGCAGGGAAACAAATAACCCTATTAAAAAATGGGGCTCAGAGCTAAACAAAGAATTCACAGCTGAGGAATGCCGAATGGCTGAGAAACACCTAAAGAAATGTTCAACATCTTTAGTCATAAGGGAAATGCAAATCAAAACAACCCTGAGATTTCACCTCACACCAGTGAGAATGGCTAAGATCAAATACTCAGGGGACAGCAGATGCTGGCGAGGATGCGGAGAAAGAGGAACACTCCTCCATTGTTGGTGTGGTTGCAAACTGGTACAACCATTCTGGAAATCAGTCTGGAGGATCCTCAGAAAATTGGACATTGAACTGCCTGAGGATCCAGCTATACCTCTCTTGGGCATATACCCAAAAGATGCCCCAACATATAAAAAAGACACGTGCTCCACTATGTTCATTGCAGCCTTATTTATAATAGCCAGAAGCTGGAAAGAACCCAGATGCCCTTCAACAGAGGAATGGATACAGAAAATGTGGTACATCTACACAATGGAATATTACTCAGCTATCAAAAACAACGGCTTTATGAAATTCCTAGGCAAATGGTTGGAACTGGAAAACATCATCCTGAGTGAGCTAACCCCATCACAGAAAGACATACATGGTATGCACTCATTGATAATTGGCTATTAGCCCAAATGCTTGAATTACCCTAGATGCCTAGAACAAATGAAACTCAAGATGGATGATCAAAATGTGAATGCTTCACTCCTTCTTTAAAAGGGGAACAAGAATACCCTTGTCAGGGAAGAGAGAGGCAAAGATTAAAACAGAGACTGAAGGAACACCCATTCCGAGCCTCCCCCACATGTGTCCCCACATATACAGCCACCCAATTAGACAAGATGGATGAAGCAAAGAAGTGCAGACCAACAGGAGCCGGACGTAGATCGCTCCTGAGAGATACAGCCAGAATACAGCAAATACAGAGGCGAATACCAGCAGCATACCACTGAACTGAGAATAGGACCCCCGTTGAAGGAATCAGAGAAAGAACTGGAAGAGCTTGAAGGGGCTCGAGACCCCATATGTACAATGCCAAGAAACCAGAGCTTCCAGGGACTAAGCCACTACCTAAAGACTATACATGGACTGACCCTGGACTCTGACCCCATAGGTAGCAATGAATATCCTAGTAAGAGCACCAGTGGAAGGGGAAGCCCTGGGTCCTGCTAAGACTGAACCCCCAGTGAACTAGACTGGTGGGGGGAGGGCAGCAATGGGGGGAGGGTTGGGAGGGGAACACCCATAAGGAAGGGGAGGGGGAAGGAGGGTGTTTGCCCGGATACCGGGAAAGGGAATAACACTCGGAATGTATATAAGAAATACTCAAGTTAATAAAAAAAAAGAATACTTTATATGACTATAAAAAAGGGAGATATAATATAAATAACAGATTTTGATATAATATAAATAATAATATTTAAAAAATATATAGGGATTAACTATTAAGCCCTCATAATCATTGGTCTGCTATATGCTTTGGTTTATAACTGTTTGAATTCTTTACTCAGTAGAATATATCCACACACAATAGCAACTTTTTGTCCAGTGTCAGCATTCTTAAATTTGATGAGAAAGCACAAATTTGGCAGAGAAGGGCATCAAAGTAGAAAGCAGAAAAGTAAAGGCACAAGACAAAGGGCACAAAATGTATAATTGCCCAGAGACAGGAAGCAAGTTTTCTTGACCATCATTAATGCATTCCTCTGCTTTGCTTTATTGTGTCTGGCCCCTATTGAGATCTTGGCCCTGTTCATATGTACACCACAACTGCCCTGCAAAGTCACTACTGAGTTCACCAGAGACAAATTTTCTCTTTAAGACACAATTTCCTTCCCTCACATTCAATGGATTAGGATAAAGAACAAAATTAACCTAATAACACTGATACATTTGCAAGAACAACCAACTGTAAAAGAAAGTGACAGAGCAAGCAGTTTGTAAATTTTCCTTTTACAACACTCTTGTTAAACTAATTTAAGCATCTTGCCTCCAGGAGCAGCTCAGAGAGGATACACTTTAAGTGATTATTCCTAAATAGGTTATTATTTTAAATGGAGTCCTTAAGAGTCACATGCATGGCATTTGGTTAATCCATTACATTTGCAATTACAAACCAGAGATTTTTATGGCAGGCGAATTATTTTATGTGCTTCATGACTGCACTTAGGACAGAAGACTCGGCCCCTGACATTCCTCTTGAAAAACATTAAGGGAAGCACTACCCTGTGCCCAAGGGTGATTAAGCTTTTTAAATCACTTCTGAAGTATAACAGAAACAGCCACTTCTAATCCTGCTTCTCTGAAGCAAAAAATAACTCCATATTCTACATAGCTTGCCAAGATTGTGATTAACTTTGCTCCTGGATTCAGTTCATATGACTGTTTTAAAAGCACCTGCACAGCTTTAAAAGGAAATAACTTGAAGCACATTTTTATTACACCCCTGATTCTTGTATTTTATCTACAAGTTAGTAATGGGAAAATCCCAAGTTGTACTTTGAATCATGTTAACAAGATTCTGACTTGATTCTGACTCATGCTCTACCATTTGCTCACATCATAGTCTCAGGTAAGGTATTTAACGTCTGATAGCTTTAGTTTTCTTCCTGAATGAAATAGGGGTAAACACATTTCTTAGAGCATTAACATAAGAAAATGAGGATACTGATGTTTTATGGAGAATGCTTATTACAGATCCAAGCTCAATGAAAGTAAATATACTTATTTCTTATTATTGCTTAAAAGATATAATCCAGGTGGTAGTGGCATTTGCCTTTTAATCCCAGCATTCGGGAAACAGAGACAGGTAGATCTCTATCAGTTCAAGGCTAGCCTGGTCTACCAAGCAAGGTCCACTACAACCCAGGCTACCTGGAGGAAACCTGTCTCAAAAAACCAAAAACTATAAAAGGATACATATGAGCTGACACACATTTTACCAGAAATGAGGATTGGTCTCTGTGGTTTCCTGGTACTGAGCTGAGTCTCTCACAATAATGCTAACCTGGTAATTTACACGTAGGTTATGAAGACCAGATGAAGTTAGCATTTGGATTCTTTAGTGATGCTCTTAAAGATACTAAGGTTTTCCTGGAGAAATTCAAATAAATTAGAAAGTCTAAAGAGTAAATATAATCTAGAATCTGTATATTGGTTAGTTTTCTGTTGTGGTAAATATCATAACTAAAAGCAACTTATGGAGTACTTTTGTTGGCCTTATAATTCCAGTAGCAGGGGAAGGTGTAAGAATTTATCATGACTAAATTGATTTATAATGACATTCTGCTATACTCATAGAACAATGGCTTATTCAGCCATGATTAGAGATGCTTCTTTTTGCAAAGGAACAGTTATAGAGACCGAGATACTGGCATTACACAGAGAAAGACTCAGCCCTACTGAGACGTTCCTTTCAAATCCCTTGCCCAGGGCTCTGGAAATCCCACAGAAGAGGGGGCAAAAAGAGCAAGAGTGATGGAAAACACCCAGAAAAAAAGGCCCTCTAAATCAACATTGTCAAGCTCATATAAATTCACAGTGACTAAAGCAGCAGGCACAGGCCCTGCATGGGTCTATATATGTTATGTATACATTATGGCTTCCAATTTAGTGTTTTAATGGGATTCCTGAGCATGCAAATGTATGGCTCTATGACTCTTATGTTTTCTCTTGAGATCTTTTCATTCTGTTAGTTTGCCTTATCAAACTTTGATATGATAGTGTTTGTTTAATATTATTATATTTTATTTTGTTATATTTCATTGTTATCTTTTAGAAGTCTGTTCTTTGTAAAGAAGAGATAGAAAGGAAATAGGTCCAGATGGGAGGGAAGATGGAGAAGAACTAGGAAGACTATGGGGATGACGTGGGGGGAGAGTAATCAGGATATATTAAACGAGGAAAGTATCTATTCCAAGAAAATTAAAATTTTTAAAAAGAGTTCATTATAGCAAAAAGGTATGACAGCAAGTAGTAAGCATGGTATCAAGAACAGGAAATTGATAGATCACATCTTCAACAGCAATGCAAATTAGAGAGAGTAAACTGGAAATTGAATAAGGTCATAAACTGTCAAAGGTCACTCTGGTCATGTACCTCCTCCAGCAAGGCTCCACCTCCCAAAGGCTCTACAAGCTACTGAACCAGAGAAACTGAGCCATCCACCTGAGACCATATAATCAGATACAAGAGGCTATGAGGGACATTCTCATTCAAATCCCGCACCTACAGACAAAAGTATACATTTTAAAACTCAGGTTAGAAGCCTGATAGAATCTGAACATTCATGGGATAAGTTCAGATGAAAACAATGGTTACTGCTAGCAATAAGCTTTCTTCTTCCTTAATCTGCTCCAATTTACCATCAGAAACAGGCACTTAAGACATTCTGGCTGGTTCAGAGGTTGCAGTGAACAATGTTACTGTCACAAATACTCATTTATTCACTTTCAAGTGCCTATGAACTGCCAAGCTTGAATCTCATTCTAGAGATAAATAGGTACAAAGATGGATGATTGCCTTCGAGCATCTTAGAAGAGAGCAGACACCTGACCAATAAAGAAAGAGCAATTCTCAGTTTCCTTGCTGAGGTGACAAGATGAATGGTGACAAATAAATCACGTGGATAAGCAGTTCATGCAGAGGTGCAAGTTAAAGGGAAAGCAGACTGTTTTTGAGTGAACATGCTTAGCCCGAACTTGAAAATACATGACTAAATTCTTAGCTGGGGGTTAGTCAAGAAGAATGATTCTGTTCAACATCAGTACAAGAACTGGAGGTAGAGGGAGTTTTCATATTCATCTCTTCAGACTTGTGTAATAGGATCCCGCAGGAGCCAAGCTTAAGCAGCAGAAGTTTATTTTCCCAGCATTATCAATGCTGAGCAATTCCGGATCAAGAAGTCTACACATCTTTATGAGGAGGGTCACCTTTCTCATAGCAGTCACCTCCTTACTCTGTGCACTTACATACATTCTCACTTTATGTATGAAAACACCAGGTGTGAGTTCTTTAGTATCTTTAATAAGAATATCAATTTTAATGTAAGAGGGTCCCCCAGTGTAATCTCATTTTACCTTAACCACATCCTTGGAATGTCAACCTTTTACTGCAGACTCTCTGGAGCTTTGTCCTTCGATATATCATTTTTAGGTCTACTTCCTATCCTTATCAGATGTGATGATGAACACAGCAAAGAGAATGAAAACTAAAGCCATCCAAAAATTAAAAATAAATGATGGCAATCTTGCCCTAAAGGTCAGGCAATGAAAAAAAGAAACAGAACTGCAAAGAATGCTCAGGGAGGAAGGAACATACTCAAAGAGTAGTCAAAAGATAAAATAATTGAAAGCAAATGATACAGTGGGTCAGCTCAGTGGGCAATACCCTACCTGTGCAAGCATAAAAGACTGAATAAGGATCATAAGAACCCACATAAGAAGCCAGAACGTGAAAATAAGCCCAGTTGGGGAAACAGACATGAGTGTGTCCTTGGAGCCTCCTGGCAAGTCAATCAAATTACCTGATGATCTCCAGAAAGAGAAAGATCCATTCCTCCAAAAATTCAAATGGAGAATAATAGAGGAAGATATTCATCTTGAAACTATGGCTTCTACACATACCTGTACCAATATGCACACACACACACACACACACACACACACACACACACACACACACACACAGACAAAGACAGAAGCAGAGGCAGAGACAGAGACAGAAAGAGACCAATAGAGGTGCAGTGCTGGGCATTGTCTAGCATACACGTGGCATAAAAAGAAAAGCTTCCGATATTAAACAAGCAGCATTAATCTAACAGAAAAATAAATGTTAATTGTTAAAACAGTAAAGGACTTCTGCCTGCCTTACAGTCACTTAAGTCATATTAAGTCACACAGATTGATGGGAACCCAAAAAGTGCAGATGGAACAAACATATTTTTCTTTTAACTTTCATTTTTATTTTATTTTTTATTACGTCTCTTATAAAAGTTAAAGTTAAGTGCTCTTGACCCAATTGTCTAAGAGTTATCCTTCTGATGATACCATGCTTGCATTCTAATTAGTGTATATTAACTCTAAAAATCATGAGTCTCATGATAGTACTGCATACATGTGTTTTAACAGGCCTCAAAAAAATCAAAAGCATAGAGAAGAAAAACAGGTAAGACTTCAAGCTACATTCCCAGCAAATATTATAAATGATGTCTCTGTAGATCAATCTTATTTCTCTTCATAAACTCCTACTTGCCAAAGAAACATCATCATCTCCTGTTCATTACTCTTTTTCTCTATACAAGACAACACACTTACTCACTAGTTGAGTTCTAATTTTGGAGTTTTCTTATTCTCAGAAAGACATAGGTAATGTTCCTTTGATGAGGCTGAAAAGGCATTTATTTCCTCATGTAGTTACTTGACTTGTAGGAGTTTTTCATTCCCTTCTGGTGACAGCATGCATCACAGACTGTAATCTATATTAAGATGTTCATCCAGAGCTAAATTGGAGTGTCTTAAAATCCTCCAGTTGGGAGCCTTAGTTGTATATAAGGCTATATAGTGCATGCTGAGTCACTTTTTGAGCATTTGTGTCTATTAAAATGTTTTGATGGAATTTTTAGAAATTTATACCAAGAGATATTACTCCTAACTCCACGGGAACAATGAATGAGTGGAGTAATAGACTATATCCTTCTTTCTCAAGACTCCTTCCAAAGAGTTGGGACACAAATTACTATTGGATAGCTAAACAGAACTCGCAAGAGGAATGTCTGAAGATTGGAGCTTTCACAAAATGAACATATAATTGTGACAAGAGAGATAGAAAGAATAGCAATATATTGATCCACAGAAACTACAGAGGAAATAGTTTGCCATAGATCATCTGATCTCAAAGATGAGAAATCCAAGTGGAAATGGCTAAGTGTTTCTATTGGCTGCTATCCTATGACTGGGATAGAGCCACTAGGCATTCACATGTCAGTCACTTTCACTGTCCCACTGTGATGAAGTTGGGGAAGGGATAAATGGAAAAGAAGCAGAAAATTAAAAATTAACCAGCACATGAAAAACGCTGAAAGAAGGAAATAAGAAAGTAAAAACCAAGCTGAAGGGTGGTGCTTGCAGTACAGAGTACGCCAAGGTAAAGTACAGTTGAAATTTGTAGAGAGAGAATTGGGCATCACAAATACATGTGATTGAGTTTTCTTGTAGCCCTCAGTCCTTCAGAAACCAAAATAAAAGATCCATAGGTCGAAAGCTTGTAGAGGCTGTGACCATTAGCTATGGGGCATGGGGACATTATGAGAAGGAGAATGCACAGCACATTGTCACTATTGGCTATAGCATATTAGATAAGTATCAAAAAAAACAGTCCATCCTTATAATGGTCAACTAATATACAGTGGGGAAAGGATTGGAGAAAGGGGTAAATGTCGTTAAAAGAAGGAAAAACATAGCCTTGTCTGTGTCTCATCTCCCCCCCCCATCTCCGCCTGTCTCTCTCTGTCTCTCTGTCTCTGTCTCTGTCTGTTTCTCTCTCCCTCTCTTTCTCTTTGTGTGTGTGTGTGTGTGTGTGTGTGTGTGTGTGTGTGTGTGTGTGTGTGTGTGAGTTGCTGAAAATCAAACAGTCAAGCCTAAACTAGTCAAGTATTGCTGTCATGGGAATACAACCTTCAGTTTCTCAAATCAGAATTTTGGTATGTATTTGTCTTGGTTAATTTTAATTCTTTCCTTGAAAAAGAAGAATTCAAAATATCACTATTTGCAGATGATATGATAGTATATTTAAGTGATCCCAAAAGTTCCACCAGAGAACTTAGTTTACTAAACCTAAACTATCAGGTTTAGTAAAACCTGATAAACACCTTCAGGAAAGTGGGTGGGTATAAAATTAACTCAAATAGATCAGTAGCCTTCCTCTACACAAAAGAGAAACAAGCCAAGAAAGAAATTAGGGAAATGACACCCTTCATAATAGTCCCAAATAATGTAAAATACCTCGGTGTGACTTTAACCAAGCAAGTAAAAGATCTGTATGATAAGAACTTCAAGCCTCTGAATAAAGAAATGGAAGAAGGCCTCAGAAGATGGAAAGATCTCCCATGCTCATGGATTGGCAGGATTAATATAGTAAAAATGGCCATTTTACCAACAGCGATCTACAGATTCAATGCAATCCCCATCAAAATACCAATCCAATTCTTCAGAGAGTTAGACAGAACAATTTGCAAATTCATCTGGAATAACAAAAAACCCAGGATAGCTAAAACTATCCTCAACAATAAAAGGACTTCTGGGGGGAATCACTATCCCTGAACTCAGGCAGTATTATAGAGCAATAGTGATAAAAACTGCATGGTATTGGTACAGAGACAGACAGCTAGATAAGTAGAATAGAATTGAAGACCCTGAAATGAACCCACACACGTATGGTCACTTGATTTTTGACAAAGGAGCAAAAACCATCCAATGGAAAAAAGATAGCATTTTCAGCAAATGGTGTTGGTTCAACTGGAGGTCAGCATGTAGAAGAATGCAGATCGATCTATGCTTTTCACCCTGTACAAAGCTTAAGTCCAAGTGGATCAAGGACCTCCACATCAAACCAGATACACTCAAACTAATAGAAGAAAAAGTGGGGAAGCATCTGGAACACATGGGCACTGGAGAAAATTTCCTTAACAAAACACCAATGGCTTATGCTCTAAGATCAGGAATCGACAAATGGGATCTCATAAAACTGCAAACCTTCTGTAAGGCAAAGGACACTATTGTTAGGACAAATTGGCAACTAACAGATTGGAAAAAGATCTTTTTTACCAATGCTACAACTGATAGAGGGCTTATATCCAAAATATACAAAGAACTCAAGAAGTTAGACCTCAGGGAGACAAATAATCCTATTAAAAAATGGGCTTCAGAGCTAAACAAAGAACTCACAGCTGAGGAATACCGAATGACTGAGAAACACCTAAAGAAATTTTCAACATCTTTAGTCATATGGGAAATGCAAATCAAAACAACCCTGAGATTTCACCTCACACCAGTGAGAATGGCTAAGATCAAAAACTCAGGTGACAGCAAATGCTGGCAAGGATGTAGAGAAAGAGGATCACTCCTCCATTGTTGGTGGGATTACAGACTGGTACAACCATTCTGAAAATCAGTCTGCAGGTTGTTCAGAAAATTGGACATTGAATTACCTGAGGACCCAGCTATACCTTTCTTGGGCATATAACCAAAAGATGCTCCAACAAATAACAAAGACACATGCTCCACTATGTTCATCGCAGCCTTATTTATAATAGTCAGAAGCTGGAAAGAACCCAGATGCCCTTCAACAGAGGAATGGATACAGAAAATGTGGTACATCTACACAATGGAATATTACTCAGCTATCAAAAACAATACCTTTATGAAATTCATAGACAAATGGATGGAACTGGAAAATATCATCCTGAGTGAGGTAACCCAATCACAAGAAAAACTCACATGGTATGCACTCATTGATAAGTGGCTATTAGCCCAAATGCTTGAATTATCCTAGATACACAGAGCACATGAAACTCAAGACAGATGACCAAAATGTGAATGCTTCACTCCTTCTTTAAAAGGGGAACAAGAATACCCTTGGCAGGGTATAGGGAGGCAGAGTTTAGAACAGAGGCAGAAGGAACACCCATTCAGAGACTGCCCCACATGTGGCCCATACACATACAGCCACCAAACTAGATAAGATGGATGAAGCAAAGAAGTGCAGGCCGAAAGCAACCGATGTAGATCTCTTCTGAGAGACACACCCAGAATACAGCAAATACATAAGCGAATGCCAGCAGCAAACCACTGAACTGAGAACAGGACCCCCATTGAAGGAATCAGAGAAAGGACTGGAAGAGCTTGAAGGGGCTCGAGACCCCATATGAACGACAATGCCAACCAACCAGGGCTCCCAGGACTAAGCCACTACCCAGACTATACATGTACTGACCCTGGGCTTCAACCTCATAGGTAGCAATGAATAACCTAGTAAGAGCACCAGTGGAAGGGGAAGCCCTTTGTCCTGCCAAGACTGAACCCCTAGTGAAAGTGATTTTTGGGGCCAGGGTGGTAATGGGGGGAGGGTGGGAAGGGGAAGCCCATATAGAAGGGGAGGAGGAGGGGTTAGGGGGATGTTGGCCCGGAAACCGGGAAGGGGAATAACAATCAAAATGTAAATAAGAAATACTCAAGTTAATAAAAATTTTAAAAAAAGGGCAACACTAAAGAGGCTCAAAAGACTTTATAAATATGTATGTGTATATAGCAATAATTACAAAAGGGTTTATCAATTTGAGGATTGAGGGATTGGAAGTTATGTGGGAAGAAATTAAGGTAAAATTATATAAATACTGTACTTATGTATAATATTCACAAAAATAATAAAGTAATATTGAAATGCCTAAAATTTTTTTAATCCTTTCCTTCTCAGAATCCTAATGCTATGTGAAAAGGAATTCCATACTAAGAAATTGCTCAGATCAGAGTTGCCTATCTGTGGGAAACTGTCTTGATTATTATTTGATGTAGGAGGGCCCGATTCACTGTGAAAGGCACCATTCCCTGGGAAGATAGTCCTGGTCTGCATTAGAAATAAGTAAATGTTATCGAAAAGTTCAGAATACCCATGATACAACTCACAGATAATAGGAAGCTTAACAAAAAGGAAGGCCCAAGTGCGGATACTTCAATCCTCCTTAGAAGGGAGAAAGGAATAATCATGAGAGGCAGAGGGAGGGAGGGGTCTGTGTAGGAAAGGGGAGGAACATGGAAAGGGGGGATCAGTATCAAGTATGAGGGAAGGCAGGAGAGAAGTCCAGAAAGACAGGAGAATGCCTAGAAATATGCAGCTACTGGCAGTGGGTTGGGGAAAACTTTAGAGTGTCCCAAAAACCTAGGCTGTGGGAGGCTCCCAGGACTCAATAGGGATGACCTTAACTGAAATGCCGTACAGTGGGAAGGTAGAACCTGAAGAGGTCAGCTTCAGTAGATAAACATGGCCCCCGTATGAGACATGGGACCACCCACCTATTTTCAAAATTTTTGACCCAGAATTGTTCCTATCTAAAGGAAATTCAGAGACAAAAGTGGAGCAAGACTGCAGGAAAGGCCATCCAGGGACTGTCCCAACTTGGGATCCATCCCATGACAGGCACCAAACCCTGACACTGATGCCATGTTATTCTTACAGACAGGAGCCTAGCATTCCTGTCCTCTGAGACTCTATAAGCAGCTGATTGAGACAGATGCAGATACTTCAGCCAAACATTAGACTGAGGTTGGGGACTCCTATGGAAGACTTAGAGGAAGTACTGAAGGAGCTGAAGGGGATTGCAATCCCATAGGAGAACAACAATATCATCTAACCCGGACCCCTCAGAACTCCCAAAGTCTAAGTCACAAACCAAAGACTGGGGACCATGGACTGATCTATGGCTCCCAGCACATATGTAACAGAGGACTTCCTTGGCTGGCTTCAGTGGGAGAACATTTCCTTAATCCTGTAAAAACCTGATGCCCCAGGGAAGGGGGATGCTGAAAGGGGTGAGGTGAAGGTGGGTTGATGGGTGGGGGAGCATCTTCTGAGAAACAAAGGGAAAAGAGAATGGGGTGAAGAACCAAGAAGGGGGCAATATCTGGAATGTAAATAAATAAAATAATTTAATAAATATTAATAAAAAGAAGGAAGGAAGGAAAGAAAGAAGGAAGGAAGGAAGGGAGGGAGGAAGGGAGGAAGGAAGGAAGGAAGGAAGGAAGCCTGCTAAATATTTAGAGCAATCCAGCTACTAAAATAGTATGATAATGATCTCTGCTATATTTCTTGGCCTGTAAGAGCTTTGGTTAGATGTAACTCTGTTGGGAATAGCAATGAGCCCTTCCTTCAAGTTTCTGCTTAAGTTTCTATCTGGACTTATGTCAACTAAGGACTATAAACTATAAGAGAAATGAACCACTTCCTTGCCTAAGTTGCTTAAGGAAGTTCTCTCATCATAGCAATGGAAGAAAAATAAAAACAGTGTTTCTCATAGCAAATGGATCTGTGAAATCCTCTCACAGATCCATTTTATTTTCTTCTCTTCAAAATACATCATAAAAAAAGCTAAAGGGAGAAGGTAAGAAAAATCTAATTAAAAAAGCAGATATATGCTGTAACTTTCAGGGATAGGGAGATATCTTCATGATTTTTTATGCTAAAAATGGTCTGCTAAACCTTAAACCCTTACAATCAAGCTATGCATCATTTTATGTTTATGCAAATAGATGAACAAGGATTTCTTAATTCTGGAACTTTCTTATTCATTTTCAGCCATTTTACCCAGGTCCTAACACTGCGGATCAATACATAGCCTTTTTTTTTTTAGAGCATAGAAGTATTTTCTTATTTTTCTCTCACAATTCTACAAAGTTGTTTCTCTAAAAATTCCCACAGCAATGAGCTACATCCAGACTTTAAGTTTCATGAAGGCCACATGCTTCTCCTCTGTCTTCTCCAGAGTTATCACAAATGTGTAACCTCAAAACTAATTAAAACTTTATGTGGTCTGTGTCTAGACTGTGGGTGGAAGTGACTACAGAGATCTAACAGGAAGCTAGGAGTAGGAAGGATAAGAAAAGAGTAAAAATAAAACTCAGAATCCATACCTAATGCTCTATTCAGACGTAGTTCATGGCCATGTGGCACTGTGAAGTCAGGACACTTAAGTCAGACACTGAGAAACTAGACAGTCACTTGGAGCTTTGCTGTTTATATCATTCTATATGCACTGCTCTACTGGGATATATTTTATAATTGACAGTAAGCTATTTAAGAACAAATAACATGGACTATTTAGAATCCTTATAAGATAGACTTTATATTATTTGACAAAATACTGAATGAGAATGTTAAAAGTCAACCATAGTTATGGTCTGCCAAATCATAAACATAATGAGTATATTATACAAGTTCATACTTCTTTATTATAGAAGGTAGAACTTCAACAATTAGGACTTACTGTTTCTTTCATTTTGTATCCTAAAAATAGTTGATAAATGAAGAGTTGTTTTTCTTTTTAAAGTAAGGTTTAGGAGGTAGTTCAGAGGTAAGACCATTTTGCTCTACAAATATGAGAACTTGAGTTCAGATCCCCAGCACTCATGTAAAAGCCAAGCATAACTGAGTGTACCTGTAACTCCATCATGCTTGGGTGGAGACAAACAGATCCCTAGAGCCCTGGCCAGTCTGTTTAGACAAAATATTGAGCTTCTCACTCCATGAGCGAGCCTGTCTCAAGCCAATTATGTAGAGAACAATGGGGGCAAACACTCAAAGTCCTGCTTTGACCTTCCCATTCATGTGCACAGGTGCATACACGCACACTTTCATGTGCATACAACATATACATCTATAAGATTACATGTTTCTAATGATATTTATCCGTGATGAAATAAGAAAAATATTTTCCATAATGCAAAAACCACAGTGAAGTAACAACAAAAGTTTCACCGGAACTCTTAACTTTTTTGAAGTCAAAACAAATAAACTAATTAAAAAGAAAATTATGTTATATGTACAAGTATGTTCCCATATTCAGATGCCAGAGACTTGGCATCCCCACCACTACACTGAGGTTCTAGTAACGCTTTATGTTATAGTCTGTCTGGTTTTTGTCTTTTTAACATGGGTACGTGGGTTTATACCTCAGGTCCTCATGTCTGTGTAGTAAGTGCTTGAGCCTATAGAGCAATCTTCTCAGAATCACTATCTTTATAGCAACATTTGTTGATGCTTCTACTGGTTTGTTTTCATGAGCTGTTTGGCTGATTTGAATCATTCCTCCCAATTTGGGCAGAGTTTCTCTGTTAGAATATATAGCCAAAGCCTGCATTTACATTTATGGCTAATATAAAAGACACATGTAATATATAAATAAATTATCTTTTGTGAATCTTGACCTGAACTTGGGGTTTCTTAATATTTTTTACCTAGGCTTTATTAAAGTTACTTACAATTGCCACAAAAGCACAGTGCCAAAACCAAAGTAGATAGGGAGGTAGGACTTAAAGAGAATGTTTCAGGTCCTTTTATACTCATAATTTAAAGCTAAAGTCATACCAAAATACTCATAATAAACTACTTTAACTTTATCTGAAAGGAAAGGAGAAAATGGAGAAATAATTTAGATAATAAAAGACGAGATAATCAATTAGTCAAATATGTTTTTTTAATTATTTTTCATTTATTCTTTAATCTTTGGATACAGTTCAAACTTTATCCCCTTCTTTGTCCACCCCTTGACTGTTCCACATCCCATACCTCTACCCCTTTCTCCAAGAGGATGTAACTACCCCCTAACCACATACCCACAAGACCTCCATCCTCCCTGGGGCCTCAAGGTGTAGGTGTATCTTCTCTGAGTCCAGACCCAACAGTCCTCTGCTGTGTATGTGTTTGGGGCCTCATATCAGCTGGTGTACACTGCCTGGTTGGTGGCTTAGTATCTGAGATTTTTTTCAAAGAGATTCCAAATGCAATGAATTATCCAGACTAGTTATTATGCCACTCGAATGGCATAAAAATCCTAAGGATTCAGTAATGGCACACATACTTTGGCAGGGATCAACACCTTTCTAATTGAACTTAAGAAATGCTCAACAAGATGGAAATCATGCCCAGTACTGGAAATGTAGCTAACTACCAAAGGCTAGTGATATCATGTATTTTAGAGGAGAAAATCAGCATAATCCATAACTAAATATTTATCCTTTGGCCCACAGAAAAGTATATTCATTACCCTTTATCAAGAAAATTTCTATTTGTAATAGACAGAAACTACTACAGAAAACCACAACCAATCAAAATGCAGAGTTATAGTGCCCACACCCAACAGATACAACTACAAAAGAAGTCCCACACCTAGGGCTCAGGGAACATTGAAGAGAGGGACTGTAAGAGCCAGAAGTCAGGGTGTTTTAGACTATGTCTCTTAGTAATGTCAGAAACTATACCCAGAAAGTCTCACCAACATGAGTTGAACAAAGATAGCAATAGACAAGTTAAAGTGAAGAGAGGAATACCCAAGAGGCCTCAATCCTGCACAAAGAACTACACACAACAAAGGAAAGATCATAGTAAGAGAATTAGCCTTCCTTAGGAAGACTGTACTAGTTGTCTATTCAATAACAAATAGTCAACACTAAAACCAAGTAACATTATGCAGACTATACATGTTGTATTATAGAATATACATATACATATATATACATATATATCCCGATTTTACATGTAAAAACAATTATGGGAAAAGTCATAAATTTAAAAGATAACAAGAGGGAGGAATATGGGAGGTTTGAGAAAGAGAAAAGTGAAGAGGAACTTTATGTAATTATATTATACATCATAATCTCAAAAAAGTAATAAAAACTGACACTTGCTTATTAAATAATTTCTTTAAAATAAATTCTACTGTGTTTTCAAATGAATGAGACTCAATTTAAATTCAATAATTTTTGTTTTGGTAAAGGAACTATTGCTTTTATTATAAATTCTTTTCTCTTGGAAGCTTTAAATTCATATAACATTGGAGAATACTTACATAGAGAAATTTTAATAAACTCAGGGAATAGCACAGATTTATTGATAATTATATTAAGTATACAAATAGAATAGAAATCAGATATAAATGTATATAGGATATAAATGTATATTTATAAAATATAAGGTATATAAAAATCATACATTTCAGTTATAGTAAAATAACATGATATAAGTGTTTTTAAACTTCAGACAACTGAAGAGTAGGGAAAAACAACTAAAATAGTATCAAAGCAATTGAGTTCGTCTGGTGGGCTTCTTGTTACTGCTTTTGGAAATTTAGCTTACTTTTTCTTTAACTTGTATATGCATTTTTCATGCAAAAGAATTGTAGATTTTTTATTTGATGAGGAAACAAGAGGACTTTTTGTCTTATGACATTCATTTTATAATCTGTCTTTTACAGTGAAGAAGCTTCTTCATATCCAGTGAATATTAAATAAAGATAAGAAAGACAGAGTCAAATTGTAATAAACACTTACCAGTTCAATAAGTTGAACTGTTATTTTATAATATTTTTGGTATTTGCTAAGCAGTTGCACATAATTCATCATATTTTTCTCATTTTGGAAAATGTTCTTTTTAATAAAAATATTCTATCTTTAATACCCAAGATATTAAAACTCATGACTAATTTGGAGCTAATACTTCCCATACATATAAAAGGCATAAAGTATAAAGGAGTTAGGAAGAATTATGATCAGAAGACATTAGGTTTTCATCAGAGAACTGTGAAGCGTTTTAAACTACTAAATTGAGAAATGAGTCAGAATACAAGCAAAATAGCAAAAACATTTCGAAACTCTAATTGTGTTCTCCTAAACTAACATATTTGGTTTTAAACTCATCATATAAATATTTTGTGGAAAACTCATTTTAGGTATTTTCTGTAAAAAAAATCACAAAAGCTACACAAATTAAATAAACTATTCTGGTCAGTT
The DNA here is from genome assembly GCF_021556685.1 of Rattus norvegicus. NCBI lineage: Eukaryota > Metazoa > Chordata > Mammalia > Rodentia > Muridae > Rattus > Rattus norvegicus. Next base: position 18,194,257 of record NC_141535.1, on the reverse strand, counting down.
GAATTTGGTACATAGTAATCAGAATTCCAGAGCTATTGCCCAATCCTCAGAGAGGCTTTACTCCTAGAATATTATTCTCCAACAACTTAGCAACTCCTCCATCCTGTAGTTGGCAGAGACAGAAAATTTCCTCTCTGGAGGTGACCTCTGTCCTGCCCAGTGGATTAGATGATTGCATGGTTACAGTCCATTGGCTTTGATCCAGGGATGCAAATGTTCTCCTCTGCACTGTACAATCCCTCTTTGTCTTGCAGTCTGGTCCTTTGTTAGAAGCAAACACCCTCACTGTGGGCTTGTCACAATGATTTAGTAAAGGCATATTTTATAAAAATAAGAAGCCCAGTGGTGTAGCTGGAACTGATCAAAAGCAAGTTGACGGATTGTTGTTTATGCAAGATTGGCCTTGGGTCTTTTGGAGGAAGAAACCTTCCCATATACATGATGAAAGCCAATGATTTGTCATAAAATTATGGACTGAATAGAAAAAATGAAGCTTTGAATAAATTAATAAATGACTGACCCATGTCTTTGTACAGCCTCTCACAGGACATTTTATTTGTTATGTTCTTTGGCCATTCATTGAATCATTTATTCTCTTCATCTTCACTGATGAGTATTTACCTCTGTAGCAGGAATAAAATAGAGAACAAGTGAAATCGTGCCTTTGCCTTCACAGATTTTAGTTACAGTGTTGAATTCTGACAGATGATCAGGCATCGAGCAATAGGCATGCAGTTTTAGTAATTATGTTAACTGTAGTTATAATTTATTTTTAAAATTCACTCTTTTCCAAACCATTTACCCGTGAGGGTCACTTATAGTCTAAGAGTACAAGACACTAAGGTACTTTTCATGTGCTTGGGGGCAACTCTATTGAACAAGTGCTCCACTATAGAACAAATGTTGAATGGTAGGTTAAGTAGCATTCAGGAGACTTAGTCAGACATAGGAGACATGATTTAATTGTACTTAAGATAGGAGTGAGCTCCTGAGAGACACATCCAGAGCACGTCGAATACAGAGGTCAGTGCTAGCAGCCAATCACCAAACTGAGAATAGGACCTCCTTGGGAGGAATTAGAGGAAGTATTGAAAGAGGTGAAGGAGCTTGCAACCCCATAAAAACAACAATGCCAACCAACCAGAGCTTTCAGGGACTAAACCACTAACGAAAGACTGTACATGGACTGACCCAGGGCTCCGACTGCATACGTAGCAGAGAATAGCCTTGTTGGGGCACCAATGGAAGGGGAAGACCTTGGTCCTGCCAAAGTTCGACCCCCAGTGCAGGAGAATATGGGGGGACAATAAGTGGGATGTATAGGGGTAATACCTGCATGGGGAAAGGGAGAGGAGGGAATGGGGGCTTATGGACAGGAAGCCAGGAAGGGGAATAACATTTGAAATGTAAGTAAAGAAATATCTAATTGTCCCCGGCAGCGGGGACCCAGTTATTCAGGGTCCCGAAGGGGCGCTACCCTTGGGTCTAAATGGGGGGTGGGAGAAGAAGGAGACCAAGCAAGATTCTGTTGTCAAGGTCTTCTTGATTGGAGTGAACGTTACAACTTTTAAGGCTTTCAGGTAGGGGGAGTGACCTTTGTGAAACATGAAGGAGGGGGAGATGAGGGTATAGGCAGTGATAGCTGGAGGCAAAGAGGTCAGGCGATGAGGTCAGGTGGTGGAGACACCGGGTGTAGACTGAGGAGATAACTGGTATCTACTTGAGCTGAGGCATCCCTTGAATGTTATCTTCCTGTGCCATAAATTCATGGGAGAAGCTTTGTCCAACAATCTTAAGACTTATGGCAGTCATCTTAGGGGTGAATATCTGTGGCCAAGAGTCACGTAGCCACTTTGAGCTATAGTCACAAAACGGCCAGGCTCAAATCCAATATGGCTCACTACATCTAATAAAAATTTTAAAAAAGACAAGAGTGAGAATACCAGCACATGATCATGAAAAAGTTATAGAGACAGGGAGGCTAGTCAGATTGGCATATTGTAAAGATTGTTTAACATACCTATGTGAATAAGAATAAAATAATTAATGTTAATTCTATAGTCTTTATTCTCAAAAGGCTACTGTGTGATTTCACATTTTTATTCTGGGTGTCTTTCACTCTCAATCATAGTATATCCTAACTCATTTTCTTTGATGTGAGAGTGGGGAGTCAGAATATCACAGTGCACAACATCATTTGAACTTAGCATTTATTTCTTCTGGGTGTGTTCAGTGACTGTCTTATCTCTCACTGCAATGAGGACTACCTGTCTAAAGAGGCTAGGTCCTGTTGTGCTAAATGGTATATAAGTCATTTATAATTCAGAGATCCTCCCTGCCTATTGTAAAAACCCCTCTCTTATCTGTCCCTAACAAAAGGAAGATATTCTCTGCTGCTCAGAAGGCCTGAAAAATGTAATCATAATTTTCAAGCAAAGAGCAGACTGGAAGGAGGGGCAGGTAATTAAAAAAGCAGTAAAGCAAGCAATTAATCCTAGAGATCTTAACGGTGTTTTTTGCCAAGTTAAAATGTCACCTCATGGAGAGGCAGAATTCTGTCATGCACATTAAATAAGCTGTAGCTTCTGTAATATTCCAGAGGTGAGAATTTTGCTTATTATTAGAAAAGTCTGGCACTTTTATGACTCTATCTCTGGTTATTTAAATGGTCTTAAAGTGATTGCCTAACTTCTTTGGTCTGTAGAACTAGCTTTATATATAAGATAAGGATTGTAATGATTCAGAAGATACTGAAAAAAGAAGAGAGAAATGGAAAGACTTTAGAAACATTTAAGACCAAATTTTGAAGTAGAGAACATTTGGAAGTAGAAGTGTTGGGTATGTAAATTGGAAATGTTGTGTGTGCTAGTCAAGGTTTATTTGCTTTTCAGTTATATCAGTGTTTATTCAATTAGGTCTTATTGGCCAAAAGGAAGCATACTGAATTTGAGAAAAAGAATTCTGATGATGCCACTTTTGTGACGGGAAAAACATAATTCCTAGCCCTTTCATCAAGCCCCCTCTTTATCCTGCAGCGTTGGGAATATGGAGGTTTGCCAAGCATTAGTATTAACCTTGCATGAAAAGCTTTATGGTTTTTTTACTAGTAGTCTCCTAGCTCTTGCAGAGTGATGTGAACACTTCAGAGATCCTGCCAACCACACAAGCAAACCAGAAGTTCCTGAAGAATAGGATCCTGCTACTCTGCCTGTATCCTGGATAGAAGAAAACAACTGTCAGTGTGCATGGAATCTGAAGAACATTTCCACCTAATCTTAATCCTTTTCATTCAGAGGTAATGAGAGACAATCTCTACAGAGAGGAAATCTTTGTCAATTCTGTTTTATTTGACAGCCTTGAAGCCAAGAACAACACATTCCCACAGACTCCTGTCTTGTTAGAGATGAAAGGGCTGGCCCAAAAAGAGGACTAGAGCTCTCAGTTCTATTTGAGTTGGCTAGGTACTAAAGTCCAGCCATCATAACATGTTTCCAGCAGATTTTTAGAGCAGATTCCCTAAACTGCAAAGCAGCATCTGCTGCCCCGGCCCCAGATACACGCCAAGTCCTCTTAAAGAGAGATTTCTGCCTGGGCCAGATGCAGTTCTTAGGATAAACTCATCTCTGTACATTTCTCATGCAGCCATCTCTGAAAGGTGAATAGAGCTTCATGCCAACACTAGGCTGTAATAATGTTATTTGTTGGCTTGTTAAATTTTGGAACAGAATGTAATTAAGTCAGCATTCCAAATTTTAAGCATGTCCCCCTAAATTTTAAGAATTTCACAGTGAATCCTGAAAATAATATATATTACTACCTACTTCAGCCTTTTTTCCCCCCAAACCCCCTTGGTTTAGGATTGAAGTAAATTATTCTTTAGAAGGGGGATCCTTGCAGATGCCAGAGAATCAAACAAACAAAATATAGGAGTTGGTGTGCTGCAAACTACAAGACAGCTTCTTGTAAGTAATAAAATCTCTTGAAAGCAGGAAGTGAAATTGTAATAAAATTAGGCGAATGGCAGCCCTGTGTAATATTCTTCCGCAGTGAGGTCATCAGAGAGCTATTGATGGTTTTAGTTTTAATTTTAAAGGCCTTGCTATGTCACATAGCTCAGATATCTATTGGGGCTGCGTGTTTATAGTTTTCACCTGTTCAATTTTTTTCCCGAGAACTTATTCTGTACCTATTATGTGCCGTGTTTCTCTTCTGGAAATAGAAATGAAAGACATACTGTTCTCAAAGAGATCATAATTCTCTTTATAACAGGAAACAATTAAAGTTTAAAAATATTTTTAAAAATAGAGAAGAGATATACTCAGAGTCCTAGAGTAACACAAATAATTAAAAATGTTAAAAAATATTTGCTGTGTATCCTCTTCTATTGTTAAAAATGAGGCAGTTTCAAACAATATAGTAAACCATCATCCAGTTCTATACACATCACCCTCACACTCCACCAGTGAAATCAGGATGAAGTTAAAGAGTATGGATATGAAAAGAATTAAGTTCACCTCAATTACAATTCATCTTTCATATAGAAATCAGGTATTTCAAAGTGCTTCACACATAAAAGTACCCAACATTTTTCCAATTTTTACAATTGAACACATAAGACTGAGGGGGAAGTTGAGGCCATTTTACTAATAACAAGATAGACAAAATAAATGAGTTGGTGAAGAATTGAGAGAGTTACTTATAGTTAGAACACTCACCAACACCTATTCCATATTTTCTCACCCTCTATTCATGTCAATTGTGTAGTTGTCAGTATGTGGACAGGACACAGCTTGACAGTGTTGACTTCTTAGTGTCCTCTAAATGCTTGCTGCTTTGAGAATAAAAGGCTGCATATCCAGTTCTTAAACTACATGGGGAAAATGAACAGAAGAAAGCCAGTGACTTCTTTGCCTTCCTGTTTTGTCACACATTAAACCCTGTGCTGGATCCTATAGAGTCTAGAAGTTCATCTTTCTGAGTCAAATTCCAAGAGTGATGCCACTGGACAATATTCTCCTTTTATTTATTCATAGGAATGTGTATTTGGTCTGAACCCAGTTGTATGGCTACAAGGAGAATATATTATTATAGAGACAAAGTACAAGTTTATCTTCTAAACAACTCAAGTTTTATAGAAAGCAACCTCAAAATAATATATACTTTTGCACACAAGCTGGGTAGCAAATTTCATGTTCTACAGGATATGTTTCTGTTTGGTTTCAATCATCTCTACCTTGGTGCTTCAGTAAGATTCTTGATTAAAATTATGTATATTCTAACTAACTTACTCCTTTGGGGAATTGCATGAATGTGGGATATAGAACTAGATGCGGTATCTTTTCTCTAGCTGTCCAAAATGTTTCCTAATCTCTCTACCTCTTCTGAAAAAAAAAACCCTACAAATCAGCTCGTATACATCATGTAAGTGGGGAGTGGATAAAGCTTTCATTGTAACAAACATCCAAATCGACATCCAAACCACAGGCCCAAATGTTTGGATGGGCTTCAAAGAGGTTCCTGCAGCCTCTGACCAAAGCCTGGCAGCTCCACACAGGAGTTCTGTAATGGGGACAAAGACTGCCAAATGTGCAGTGTGCCAATGACAGCCAATGTGAGCTGGCAGGAGTAGCCAGAATCCCAGAAAGCAGGAGTGCCAGGATAATGAGGCCAGGGTGGCAGGAAGCAAGAAGCAGTTTCCAGGGGTGTGGGATTGTTTTTAATTTCTTGTTATAGTGTTCCCCAGCCTTCCTTTTTGTGACAGCATGTGTGCTGTTACAAAGTCACATTTATCATTTCTTCTGACAGGGATTAGAAAGCTGAAGAAAGTGTGTAGCAACATATTTCCAAGCAGGTATTGATATGATGGTGAGACAAGAGTACCAGGCTAACCTGGAAAACCCACATCTCCAAATGGAATAACCTATTCCACCCCAATGGTGTCTAGTTAGTGCACTGACTTCTATCATAGCATAACATATTATATCAAAGACCAATTTAAGAAAGCTTACCTGAATGAGAATGGCCCACATATGTTCACTTATTTGAATGTTTGGTCTCTGGTTGGTGAAACTCTTTGGGAAATTAGGAGGTATGGCCTTATTGGAGAAGGTATGTCACTAGGTTTGGGCTATTAAGTATGAATAGCAGAAGCCAGAAGCAAGATCAAGAGTCTCTCTCTCTCTCTCCCTCTCTCTCTCTCTCCCTCTCTCTCTCTCTCTCTCTCTCTCTCTCTCTCTCTCTCTCTCTCTCTCTCTCTCTCTCTCTTTCATGCCTATGCATCAAATATAAACTCCCAACCCCTGCTCCAGTCCCATGCCTATCTGTCTCCTGCCATTCTCCCAACCATTATGGTCATGGATGTACCCATTGAAACTGTAAACAAAGCCTTAACTAAATGTCTTCTTTTCTAAGTTGCTTTGGTCATAACATCTCTTCACATCAATAGAAACGTAAGACAGAAGTTGGTACCAGGTTTGAGCTATTGCTGTGAATGCTGTATGCTGCTTTTGGGGAATTTTGATCTTTGAATTAGGAAAATGATTGAATTCTGTAAGCCTGGCTTCATTGGCTATCCAAGAAGGAGCTTGGAAGATTATAATCCTGAGAACAATGTGAACAATAGAAGCTTAGATAAAAAGGTTTCACAGGGCAAGAATATTAGCAAGTTTAAAGTCTTGTCATAAGAATTTGCATGAGACTAAATTGAAGAGTTTGGACGAAGATCACTGGCAGGGGAGATTTCAAGACAACCTAATATTCGGTCTGTCATGAGGTTATTAGTGATCACTCTTATGTAGATACACAATGAAAAAGAGTTATTGGGGCAAAAATAAATACAAAACTAGCCATTTGAGAAGAAAAAGCACCAGGAAATTTAATGGTAGTTTTAGTTTGTGGTAAAAGAGGTCAGAAAGACATAGAATAAAGAAACTATTGACTTCAAGGACAAATCCATCCAAGCTAATGCTGCAATCTATAATAGTAAAAGGCCTCCACCTAAGAAGCAATTACATCAATAAGTTTGTGCAAATTTAAGTAAGGGGCCAATTTCCAGATCAAACAAGCAGAATGTGGCAGAACTAACAATCCATATGTTTCTCTATTTAGTCATAAAAGATATAAGAGTAAGGGGTTATATATTCTTCCTGTTTTAAGGAAAACTGTCCATGTCAGGAATGTAGCAGGGAAGTCCTGCATGAAGGGCTCAGGAGGTGATTGTTTTTTTTTTTTAAAAAAAATCTCGATTATGTTGGATAGTCTAAAGTCATTGAAGATGCCAGATCTGAGAAATAACTGCAGGGGAGAGAGCTATGAGCATGAAGAGAACAAACCCAATGCAGTAGTATGTTGCAGTAATCAATGTTGGAAGAAGCTAGAGGTATGAAGAACCATCTAAGACCTTTGATGTCAAACACAGACCTATAAGATTTGGAGTTTGTGACATTGTCCACTAAATCTTGCTTCAGTTTTATATTTTCTCATTACGTCTCCTATCCACCCTATAGGAATGGTATGCTCTGTGCTATTTAAGATGGAGGTATGTAATTTGTTTATTTTACAGGTGTTGGAGTTAAGAGAAGGCCTTGAATCTCAAAAGAAACTTTGGACTTGGTGCTATTAAACTTTCTTGAAATTATGAAAAACTATGGGAACTTTTGACATTGGATTAAATGAATTTTGCATCATGATGTAAGCATGTGGAGACTAAGGAATGGATTTCTTAGAGTTTCCAAAGACACCATGACCAAAACAATTGTTATAAAGGACAGCTGTTGGTTCCCGCACTGATAGGGTACTGAGAGCCAGGCATAGGCCTTCGAGGTTTAAGAAAAAACACAAACTCGGATCATTCATGTTACAGAAATGCAAAATCTTTTACTTGATTCACCGAATATATACCCCAAGTTCCCTGGGTGGAGAAATCCAGGAAGTACAGTGGAAAAACCAGCTTATGTCCTCAGGAACAAAGAAACGGGAACAAAAACCAAGAACCAATTAGTAGTATTATCGCCCAGGTGTACCATTCAGGGCCAGGGTGTTCCTTTGTTAGGAATAAAAGACTTCCACATGCATCAATGAGGCTCAGCAGGGGTCACACACTGAAGGGGTCCAGGAGGGTGCCACAGACAACATTTAATTGGGGCTGGCATACAGGTTCAGAGTTAAAGCTCCTTATCATCAAGGCTGGAGCATGCCAGCATCCAGGTAGGCATTGCATGGGAGGAGCAGAGAGTTCTGCATCTTCAGCCTAAGGTAGCCAGGAGCAGACTGTCTTTAGGTAGCTAGGAGGAGATTCTAAAAGCCCACTTCCTCCAACAAGGCCACACTTCCTAATGATGCTTCTCCTTAAGTTAAGCATATTCAAACCAGCACAGTGGGCTATGATTGTTTAAATGAGAATGGTCACAACTGGCTCATATACTTAAATTCTTGGCCTCAGTTTGGTGGATCTGTTTTGAAAAGGATTAGGAAGGTGAGTTTTGAGGTTTCAAAAGCCCATGTCTGGCTCAATCTCTTTCTTTCTCTGCCTCATGTCTGTGAAACAAAATAAGTTCCTAGCTACTGCTTCAATGTCATGCCTGCTGCATTACTGGATGATTATTGACACACTCTCTAAAACTATAAGAAACTTCTCAATTAAATGCCTTCTTTTATAACTTGCCTTAGTCGTGGTATCTCTTCAAAGCAATATAAAAGTAACAAAGACTCTACTCAATCTTAACTTACTGTTTTAAATTTCTTCTTTCTATCATCTACCAAATCATATTATTTTTCTGAGAAAGAACATTTTTTATATTCACATAGTAGAATAACATGTCTTATAAATAATGGAAATAACTAATGTGTTTGACAAAGCTACTTTGCTACATTCTATGTTCTTTAGTCTTTACAAAACATTTGCTGAGAAAGGGAGAAGGAGAGAGAGACAGAGAAAGACAAAGACAGAGACAGAGAACTCTAATATTACTACTAATGTCACCCTGGATCTAGAATCACGTAGGTGACAAGCCTCTTGAATATCTATGAAGGAATACCTAGATTAGGTTAACTGAGGTAGCAAGACCCTAATAAATGAGCAGCTCTATTCTATGGGCTTTGTTCCTGAACCGAATAAAGAAGAGAAAGGTAACCAAGCACTGGATTCACCTCAATGTTCCCTGCAGGCTGCTGCTATCTAAATTCTGCCTCAAATTCTGCTGCCATGACTTCCTTACCTCCCTTACCATGATATTGGAGTATTTTCTTGAACTGAAGGCAAAAGGACAAGCACACATACTACACACACACACACACACACACACACACACACACACACACACACTTACCTCTATTATAAAGCTTTGCAGTTACAAATAATAAGAGTTAAAGGATGCACAGACAAGTCAGGAGGCAAGAGCATCATTTGGCTGTCATAATATATCAAATTTTAGAATAGGACAAAAGAGCCTCCTAACTTAAATTTACTAAAATGGAAGAAAGGTTTTAGGAGTAGTTTGTTGGAGGGAATGAACTCTAAATTGAATAAGAAAGAATAAGAAAGCATTGTCCAGCTAATAGCTGAAAAACAGATGTCTTTGTTAAGGGATAACCTCTAAAATATGTCAGAAAATCATATGACCATACTAGTTCAAAAAGGGTAGAGCAGAGTGTGATGAAGGCAAAAGGGAGCAATGAAGCAAGGAGGACCGCAGAAAGCCTGAAATAAATCTTCCTACTCAAGATAGAGAGTTTACCTTTATTCTAAATAAGTAAAATTACTAAGAAAAGTAAAATCACATTCCATAACTCATACAAAAATCATAGAAAAGTAAGAAAAGTTTCCAGATAAAGACAGTTAAAATTATCTAGGTACCTAATACTGGTAGTCTGAGAAAAAAAGAACATTAGGAAAAAATTCCTAGTGTTACTGATTTGGATCACTATGCTTAGTGGAATGAGATAAGAAAACAGATAATTGAGAGTGCTGTTTACACTAAAATATTGTGAACAGTATTATATTTCCGGAAATACAAATCACAGGAGAAGGAAGGTGTGATGGATTACATATGCTTGGCCCAGGGAGTGGCACTGTTAGAAGGTGTGGCCTCATTGGAGGAAATGTGTCACTGTGGCATGGAGACACTCCTCCTAGCTGCTTGAGGATTATCAGTCTATTTCTGGTTTCCTTTGAGTGAAGATGTAGAACTCAGTTTATCCTGCACCATGGCTGCCTGGATGCTGCCATGTTTCTGTCTTGATGATAATGGACTGAACCTCTGAACCTGTAATCAAGCCCCAATTAAATGTTGTCCATAAGTCCCTAACTAAGAAAGAAGTTGGTACCAGGGACTGAGGTATTGCTGTGATAGGCCTGACTATGCTTTTGTTTAGAAGAAGGTTGATTTTGGGATTTTGGATTTGCAAAGCAGTAGAATGCTTTAAATGGGGCTTAATGGTCTATCTTAGTAGGAATGCAGAAGACTTTGTTACTGAGAGTAATTTCAACTGTTTGGACCTGGCCCAAGAGGTTCAGTGAAGAAGAATTTCAGTATGTGGGCTTAATACTTTTTGTAGTATTTGGGGGCTGGGGGAAAATGCGGCTGCTTTTTGCCATTGTGCAGAGAGTGCCTCCGGTTAAAGTGAAGAGAATTAGATTAATTGTTTTGACAAAGGAAGTCTCAGAAGTGACCATCATAGATTTTGTTCTCTGGTTAAGTCTCATGAAGAGCATTTTAATGAAAAGGGGGAAGTTGTAAAAGGAAAAAATACAAAATATATGGTTTGAGCATTAAAAGTACACCCAAAAGTGAAATGGAGCTGAATGCTGTGTTCAAGGATATTAAATTGAATTAAGGAAGTAATGACCTTGTGGCAAGATCTCACCCAGCTAAGTTAGCTCCAAGTATCTTAGTGCAAACCTTTAATCCTAGGAGTCAGGCATACAGATCTCTAAATTCAAGGTCAATCTACAGAGCAAGATACAGGACAGTCAAGTTGAGGCAGTGAAGGAGTTAGAAAAGAAGCTAGTGATAATATATTAGAACAAGGGGGCCATGTTCCAAGCAGCAGAACTCAGCATCTTCAGCCAAGTGACTCTGGCTTTATTATATTCAAGAGGAGAAGGAGACCACTGAGACAATTGATGCTGGTTAGCCTCTAAGAAAGAGATCAGCATCACTGATGTGAAATATTCTGGGAAGTGGTTTTTTTGAGACCAGAGATGTCAAGGTTGTACCTCATGTTGAAACTGGACTTGGTAATGTATAAGAGTCACCCAGGTAGTACTGGTTTTGAAGGCATGAAGGGGTAATGAAGAGCAGCTGAGGCTGGGTACTGTGAGAGGCTGTGGAAGGCCATTGGTGAAAGTGCATCCTCAGATGCAATTGATGGCCCAGGACTGAAGAGGTCAGGCAAATGAGTTGAGGCTTGGCACCATGAAGAGAGCCTAGGAGAGGCTACTGAAGTCTAGACGCAATGGAAGACCCCAGTGTATTGGAGATGCCAGTGCCATGGGATGATCACCAAGAACAACATCAGCAGTGTAGTGTGGATCAACCTGAAGTTAAACTGCTACAGAGGGCAGAGCTAGAGAAATGAAGCCAGCCATTTGGAGGATCATGTGTGGATCCCAGACTTTGAAACACACTATAACATTGAAGCAGTCTTGGAGACCCAAATATGTTAAAGATGTCAGAGTCATGGGCTATCTGCTGAGGAAAGCTGCTAAGAGGCAGTGGAACCAGCTCAGGAGAAAGAAATTTGATGTAGTCAACAAAGATGAAGGAGGAGTTGAAGATCTGAAGACTGCTTGGACATCACACATGAAAATGGCAGAGTTTGAGGTTTCTGAGGTGGTAGCCTGTCTTAATTTGGGGATTGCAATTAAGGGATTGAATGGATCTCAGAAGAGACTTTGAACTTTGGACTTTTAGCTTTGTTGATACTGCTATAGACTATGTGGGCTTGGGAAGTTGGACTAAATGTACTTTTTTATTATTCTACCTTTAGGTATGGCCTCTATAGACTCATGTGTTGGAACAAGTCTATGGAGGCCAGGGCATGGAATGTGATGGTTTGCATAGACTTGGCCCAGGGGATGGCACTATTAGAAGGTGTGACCTTGTTGGAGGAAGTGTGTCACTGTGGGGATGGGCTTAGAGACCCTCCTCCTAGCTGCCTGATGATGCTCAGTCTATTTCTGGCTTCCTTTGAGTGAAGATGTAGAACTCGGCTCATTCTGCACCATGGCTGCCTGGATGCTGCCATGTTTCTGTCTTGATAATAATGAACTGAACCTCTGAACCTATGAGTCAACCCCAATTAAATATTGTCCTTTTTAAAGGTTACATTGGTCATGGTATCTGTTCACAGTTATAAGACCTTAACTAAGAAAGAAGGTTTGTGAGTGTGTGTGTCTGCGTGTATGCATTGCAAGCATTATACAAATATGTGTGTGTGTTTGTGTGTATATATGTGTGGTACGAATTTTGTGAAGGCTAGTCAGTCAATAAACCTTAGCTTTGAATACACTATTATAGAGGCATCTATAAGTAATTTAAGTAATTAATTGTATTAGACAAATGGAAACATGTGTCTGTGGCTAAGGTGAGATGCAGCACCTAGAGGCATAGATTGAAAGATTTTGCTTCAACTTTGTTTTGTTTTGTTTTGTTTTAATAGCAAAACTCTTTATTTTAAAGGAAATGAAAGAATTACCTCCTATTCTTTCCTTAAAATTTGTGGGCTACCATGTGATCCCAAGCCAGTTGTAAGGTCTCTTTTGTGAGCATAGTTTGGGCCCATTTCTTGTCTCTAGCTTCCAGCCAGAGGAAAGTACAGTAGGTCAGTCAGCTCCTGGAGAAAGTTTGTATCCCCTTGAATGGTCTTCATTTTCTCATCCCAACCTCTGCATAGACCTAATCAGAATATTAGTTATTCTATGTTAGTGTCTATTGGGGCTAAAGGACGCTGGCCTTCCTTGAAAGACACACTATTCTTATGCTTGAAAAGTGAAACTAAACAAGCATATGTATGAGCTTGTCAAGGGAGAATATGAGATGTGAACAAATCATTCCTTGAAAGAAAGATGGCTTCATCAGTCTTAGATATAACTATTACATCTCCCCAAATCTTAGGTGTTCAGGCCAGTTTCTAGATTGCTTAGATTCTTTATAGTACCAGGTATCTGTGAGTTCTCTTCCACCTGACACTCAGGATCAGTTTGTTCATTGTACAAATTAAAAATACTAGTGTTGAACCTAAAATTTCTCAGGAAACAGAGCAAAGGGAACTTTATATGGATCTGAGCAGCAAAGCATTGGGCAGATTGGGCAGAGCCCAGTGTCCTCAGGCCTCTGCATCATGATTGTCAACATCATATTTTAACATTTTGATTCATCCTTTCTGTTGTTTTCCATTCCCATTACCTTGAACCTGGATCTTGCTCATCCATGTCTCATTTCAGCAGAAGCCTCCTAGATGATTTCTTTGTTTCCACTCTATTAACTTTTATTTTACCAATTCTGCATAATTTTTCAAAATGCCTTTCTATGCTATCTCCCTTTTCTGATAAAAAATGAATGCCATAGAACTTGGCTTTTTGAGAAATTGATTCAAATTTTTCATCTGGCATTTCAAGCCTTCTCCACATATGAAGCTATACTAATTTTCCATTTAATAGCCACCATCACTTCCTAGTGTCTTTTCTGTTACCTACTTGTATTTCTACATTTTTATTCTCCTTATGCAATTCTCTCTGAATACAAGTGTAAATACTGACTTTCCTTAAAAGTCAAATTCCATTCTTCTCCTACATTAAAAAAAGTTCATAATCAAGCCACTTACTACTTTTATCCTTAATACTTACAATGCTCATATTCGCTAAATTAAAATGCAAAATTTAGAAGAAATTGTAAAGACATTTGGCACACCATCTTCTCAAAGAAATGCGTAAACTGAGCTCTCTCAAATCAAATTGACTTCATGAGTCCACTCTGAGCAATCTCACGCTTTATGTACATTTTGGTAGGTTTGCCATACTTGCAAGGTAGTAAGAGTGAATGCTTCTCTAGCTTGCCTATTGCATCTTTAAAATGCTTCTCAGCAGCCAGCACCCTGTAGAAGAAAAAAATCCAAACTGAGCCCACAGGCCATTTTAAAAGTAAATAATTTCACTGCTCCAAGAAACCTGATGCTAAGTTATCTACAGATTTACACATTCATTTTCTATATCTCCTTTCCCAAATTTGAATTTTTAGTCTCTTATTGTCTTTGAAGTAAGTACACATGGTCGAGATAGAAAGTTCCCTTGACTGGTAAAATTGAATCTGTCTGAAGTGCGGAATGCACAGGATGGTACCATGTCACTGCTGCTGGGAGTCAATTCTATGTCTATGGATTTTCAGAATGTGATATGCAGCCAGTGTGAGGTTTCCCAGCAGGGCATACTCTCTGCTGCTGGAAAACCTCATGTAAAGCAGAATAGCCTTGGGAGGTCCTTGTTAAACAGTCGGCTTCAAAGGGAATGAAGCCTACTAAGCATCCCTGGGGAAATTGATATCAAAAAATACAAACATGAAACAAAAGAACATGCCAGAGCTCTCTCTCTCACATGCCCATGGATTTTCAATTCTAAATAACTCATTATGCCAGAATCCTATTTAAAAAAAAACATGACAAAGCCATTCATACTCTATTCTATCTATAGTACATATAATTGTTGCTGTGATAAAAAAGAAAACACTCTCCAAATCTAAGATGCTATAGTATGAAATTATTTGTTTGTAGTGGTTTGTTTATAGTACTTCCTAAAATATTTTTAATCAAAATTTATTTATATAGGAAATATTTCAAACCCAAACATTTATCTGCTTAGTTCATAGTCATAGCCAACACAACAATAAATGTCAGTTCCTAAACCAACAGCTCACACTTGCTCAATACAAATAGTATAAATTAATGCTTGAAGTTTTAGTGTGTTTAATAAAAGTTTAATAGTTTTGGACTCTTATTTCCTGTCACAATTAACTTTCAGAGTATCTGAGCAAATGTGGAAGTGATGCCCTTTAAATATGGCCAACTCTTTATATCCACTGTTTATAACTTGTTTGAGCCATTAAGGACAAAACAATCCTATTAAATCAAGATGACACAAAGGGATAGGAAGGGAGATTGGCTTAAAGCCATAGGAAAGTAATTTTTCTTCCCCACCAAAATAAACTAAACAATGAGCAGAAGAAACAGCTTGAAAGATAAAATTATTGCTCAAGTATTTTTTAAAATGAGATTGGCCAAAGGAAAAGATAGAATTAAGAAAGAAAAAATAAAAAAGAAAAAGATAAAATGGTTCAAGTATTTCCATTTAGTTAAAATAACTTGACTAATAACATCTCTACATAAAATGAGAATGATTGGGCAAAGATGCAATTCAATGGGGTTGAGATTTATAGACTTTCCAATCTTGAAACTCGTGAGTGTTTGTAAGAGACAATGTGTGGCAGATTGAAAGGCAAAGGCACAAGTGGGTAAGCCTCCACTTACATTGTCTTATTTTTGCACAGACACCATGATTTGAGCAGCCTCAAATGATTTAAATGTCATCCTGATTAAATGACATAAATAAATGAAAAAGTGGTATGAGAAATTTTACATAGACACAAATGATTTTGTCTGTTAGAACCCCTGCAATAAAATGCCAGAAACTGGGTGTCTTAAACAATAAAAATGTACTTTCCACAGCCTTATAAGGGATATGTCAATGATGACAGAATCCACATGCTTCGTTTTTCTGATGTCCCTCCTCCAGCTCAGAAGATGGCATCTCCTTATCTTCACATATCTCTTCTCTGTTTTATTATCTGTCCTTGCCATTTCTTCTTATAAGAACACTAATTCCATTTTTAAAAGTCCATCCATATAGCCAAGATTATATCTCTTACTATAGTCATGATTCAAAGCACTATGTGTTACAATTTCAATATATAAATTGTGTGTGTCACACAATTCAGTCCATAATAGTTATAAAGTTCCCTATGTGCTCAGACATTCTGAAAGTCAGCTGCACAAAGAAATTGGAAGTAAGCATGCTAGGAAACCTTAAGCTCTAAACACACTAAAACTTTAAACACTGATGTATAACATTTGTATTAGGCAAGTGTGAACTGTTGGTTTCAGAACTGACATTTACTGTTGTTCTTGGCTGTAACTATGAACTAAAGAGATAAATATATGGTAAATAGTTATGTTTGAGAAGAAACTTCAGGTAGGTAGCTTAGGAAAATAACCTAGGTACAATTTATTTTTGCTTACTACTTTATAATAATCCTGGTAAACATAATAGGTGGAAGCATAAGTAATTCTAAAGTTTCCAATATGCCCTCATCTTTTCTTTCTTCATTTACTAGTAAATTATTTTCAGTCTACCAATTTGATACTACATCCACATTTGTGCTTTACATGGTTCAGGCTTCTTAGTACTGAACCTATATAATCATTCTCCCATCAAAAAGGAGCCTTGATTTTTAAATATGTGGAATGCAACCAACGTTCTTTGAAATTAATTTATTTGATAGTGTTATTGTTTCAGTAGAAACAAGTTAGAATACTATAATGCATAAGATAAGAAAGCAATGTCAGTGCATATAGCAAAATAAAGATCTCTAGTTATTTATTCTCTACAGAAACTGTGAGAGCAATTCTGAAATTGTCATTGGAGTCTTTTCAGAATTCTGAAAATTAAACAAAGGTTTAGAGTAAACAATGATGTCTGGATCTCGGTAAGAAAGCAAAATCAAAAATAACATACATACAGACACACACACACACACACACATACACACACACACACACACACACAACCAAAAAGAGTAAACTTTTAGAACTGTTCAATTTATCTTAACTATCAGCACTCCATCTCACAGGCAGGTTATTTCGAATTCAGAAGTCACAACCAAAGGGAATTTAGCTGACTCTCAGAAACTGGGACAACCCTTTGAAGCCAAGGATTGACCTTCTTTAAGCCACATGCCCAGAAAATTGTCAATATTTCCCACATCCGATGGCTAGTGGGAAGAATCCATTCACAAGGCTGGCTTTCTTTCACCTTGTTGAAATTTGCCTAGTGAAAATAACCTTTTCTGTGAAGACACTTGCTAAAGCAATCAATAACAATGACTGGACATCACCAATACTTCAGGCCTTTGTAGGGAGTAGTTCTGATGCTTTGATTGGGAATCTGGTGTGAACACTGAAGGTCCTGTTCCCCAATTGGTTCTTGATTGATCAATAAAGATGCTAGCAGCTAACAAGCTGGGTGGGGAACAGGAAGGAATTTCAGTTTTTCCTCAGGCAGGGTAGCAGATGCAAGAGAAAAGAAAAGATCCATTGTGCTTCAGATGGAGAAAGAGCCACCAGCCATGTGAGATCTAGGATAGAGTGGCCATTGACTGCTTCTCCAGCTGTGCTTGCTATATCAGGTAGGAGGTTAGAAATGCAAGTAAGCTACATATGCAGCTGGAGCCACGGGTCTCTCCATGTTACTCATTGATTGGTGGTTTAGTCCCTGGAAACTCTGGTGGGGTCTGGTTGGTTGATATTGTTGTTCTTCCTATGGGGTTGCAAACACCTTCATCTCCTTCAGTCTTTTCTCTAACTCCTCCATTGAAGTCTTCTTGTTCAGGGAAATGGTTAGCTGCAACCATCCTCATCTGTCTCAGTAGGGCTCTACCAGAGCCTCTCATGAGACACCCATATCTGACTTCTGACAGCAAGCACTTCTTGGCATCACCAATACTGACTAGGTGTAGTGGCTGCATTTGGGATGGATCCCAAGGTGGGGCAGTCTCTGGTTGGCCTTTCTTTCAATCTTGTTCCCCACTTTGTTCCTGTATTTCCTCCCATTGAGTATTTTGTTCTCCCTTCTGAGAAGAAATGAAACATCCATATTTTTGTCTTTCTTCTTCTTGAGCTTCATATGATATGTGAATTTTTCTTTAGGTATTCCAAGCTTTTGGACTAATATTCTCTTATTAGTGAGTACATACCATGTGTTTATTTGTGACTGGGTTGCCTCACTTAGGATGATATTTTCTATTTCTATCCATTTGCCTAAGTATATATAGCAGAGGATAGCATTGTCCAGCATCACTAGGAGGAAAAGCCCTTGGTCCTGTGAAGACTCATTTCAGCAATGTAGGATAATGCCTGGGCATAGATTTTCAAGTGGGTGCATTGGGGTGGAAGCATCCTCACAGAAGCAGGGGAAGGGGTAGGAGGTAAGGGAGATGAGGAAAGGAGTTAACATTTGAAATGTAAGTGCATAAAATAAACAAGAAAATTAAAATTTGAAAAATGGAAAGCCAACTAAACTCAGGGCAGATTTAGGGAGCTGAGCTATGACTAAAGATAAATGAGAAACTAAAGTTGAGGGAAGACTCAAAGGTTGTGAGCTGGAAATGAAAAGAAGGGCATAATTGCTCTTGAAGGCTTAAAATAGCCTAGCCATTGAGCTAAACCATATAAAAAATAAACTAATGTGCATGTGTGTGTGTGTGTGTGTGTGTGTGTGTGTTTTATATGTGGATCCGAGGGAAACTGGACAGGGTTGGTAGCATGGTCTGCTCAGAGCTTAAAGCAGGGTAGTACAAACTATATGTTACAGGCCACAGATAATAATGGAGGAAAATATTAGGCTAACAAAAACGCTTAAAATAAAATGATGAAAAATATAGTGTTCTAGGAGGCTTCCAGTTGCTGGGCTATATCTCTCAGAGTCTAAAGGGGCACACATGTAGGAGAGGGCTCTAAATGTTCCTGGGGCTATGCACACAGCCTCAGAGGACATGAGAACTTTGAACCTTCACCTATGCCTAATCCAAATCCATACAAGCAGGAAGTTGAATGGCCCCATGTGCAGTGTAAGGGATCATGTGTGTTGTATAATAAGCCATGCATATTGCTATGCAATTACAAATCTGTTCAGGCCAATCTATGTGAAAACAACTATACAAATAGTAGTATCTGCTTCTTTTGGTGTTCTTCATAAGATGAGATAAAGCAATGACCCTGAGACTAAGAATTGCCCAATATCGCTGGTTGCTGCCGCTGCAGAGAGCCCGTGGGCAGCACCCCACGAGCGATCTTGAGCCCCGGGACCACAGGTAAGACCAACTTTTCTGCTGCAAGAAAGCTGCCTGGTGAGCTTGGGACACAGGGAAGCAGAATTCCTCTAGGACCGGGCACATTCTGTGTTTACCGGAAGTCCCACACCCGCGGATCCCGGCCCGCAGCTCTCTGCCCCCAGACCCTGTGAGAGAGAGACCCAACCGCCTGGTCAGGTGGGCACTCCTGAGGCTGCAGAGCGGAAGAGACCACCAACACTGCTCACCCCTGCCCACATCCCTGGCCCAAGAGGAAACTGTATAAGGCCTCTGGGCTCCCGTGGGGGAGGGCCCAGGAGCATAAGGACCCCTGCCTGAGACACCACCAGAATCTGAAGGAAACAGACCGGATAAACAGTTCTCTGCACCCAAATCCCGTGGGAGGGAGAGCTGAACCTTCAGAGAGGCAGACAAGCCTGGGAAACCAGAAGAGACTGCTCTCTGCACACACATCTCCGACGCCAGAGGAAAAAGCCAAAGACCATCTGGAACCCTGGTACACTGAAGCTCCCGGAAGGGGCGGCACAGGTCTTCCTGGTTGCTGCCGCTGTAGAGAGCCCGTGGGCAGCACCCCACGAGCGATCTTGAGCCCCGGGACCACAGGTAAGACCAAATTTCTGCTGCAAGAAAGCTGCCTGGTGAACTCAAGACACAGGCCCACAGGAACAGCTGAAGACCTGTAGAGAGGAAAAACTACACGCCAGAAAGCAGAACACTCTGTCCCCATAACTGACTGAAAGAGAGGAAAACAGGTCTACAGCACTCCTGATACACAGGCTTATAGGACAGTCTAGCCACTGTCAGAAATAGCAGAACAAAGTAACACTAGAGATAATCTGATGGCGAGAGGCAAGCACAGGAACCCAAGCAACAGAAACCAAGACTACATGGCACCATCGGAGCCCAATTCTCCCATCCAAACAAACATGGAATATCCAAACACACCAGAAAAGCAAGATCTAGTTTCAAAATCATATTTGATCATGAAGCTGGAGGACTTCAAGAAAGACGTGAAGAACTCCCTTAGAGAACAAGTAGAAGCCTACAGAGAGGAATCGCAAAAATGCCTGAAAGAATCGCAAAAATCCCTGAAAGAATTCCAGGAAAACATAAATAAACAAGTAGAGGCCCATAGAGAGGAGACACAAAAATCCCTGAAAGAATTCCAGGAAAACATAAATAAAAAAGTAGAAGCCCATAGAGAGGAGACACAAAAATCCCTGAAAGAATTCCAGGAAAACACAATCAAACAGTTGAAGGAATTAAAAATGGAAATAGAAGCAATCAAGAAAGAACACATGGAAACAACCCTGGATATAGAAAACCAAAAGAAGAGACAAGGAGCTGTAGATACAAGCTTCACCAACAGAATACAAGAGATGGAAGAGAGAATCTCAGGAGCAGAAGATTCCATAGAAATCATTGACTCAACTGTCAAAGATAATGTAAAGCGGAAAAAGATACTGGTCCAAAACATACAGGAAATCCAGGACTCAATGAGAAGATCAAACCTAAGGATAATAGGTATAGAAGAGAGTGAAGACTCCCAGCTCAAAGGACCAGTAAATATCTTCAACAAAATCATAGAAGAAAACTTCCCTAACCTAAAAAAAGAGATACCCATAGGCATACAAGAAGCCTACAGAACTCCAAATAGATTGGACCAGAAAAGAAACACCTCCCGTCACATAATAGTCAAAACACCAAACGCACAAAATAAAGAAAGAATATTAAAAGCAGTAAGGGAAAAAGGTCAAGTAACATATAAAGGCAGACCTATCAGAATCACACCAGACTTCTCGCCAGAAACTATGAAGGCCAGAAGATCCTGGACTGATGTCATACAGACCCTAAGAGAACACAAATGCCAGCCCAGGTTACTGTATCCAGCAAAACTCTCAATTAACATTGATGGAGAAACCAAGATATTCCATGACAAAACCAAATTTACACAATATCTTTCTACAAATCCAGCACTACAAAGGATAATAAATGGTAAAGCCCAACATAAGGAGGCAAGCTATACCCTAGAAGAAGCAAGAAACTAATCGTCTTGGCAACAAAACAAAGAGAATGAAAGCACACAAACATAACCTCACATCCAAATATGAATATAACGGGAAGCAATAATCACTATTCCTTAATATCTCTCAATATCAATGGCCTCAACTCCCCAATAAAAAGACATAGATTAACAAACTGGATACGCAACGAGGACCCTGCATTCTGCTGCCTACAGGAAACAAACCTCAGAGACAAAGACAGACACTACCTCAGAGTGAAAGGCTGGAAAACAACTTTCCAAGCAAATGGTCAGAAGAAGCAAGCTGGAGTAGCCATTCTAATATCAAATAAAATCAATTTCCAACTAAAAGTCATCAAAAAAGATAAGGAAGGACACTTCATATTCATCAAAGGAAAAATCCACCAAGATGAACTCTCAATCCTAAATATCTATGCCCCAAATACAAGGGCACCTACATACGTAAAAGAAACCTTACTAAAGCTCAAAACACACATTGCACCTCACACAATAATAGTGGGAGATTTCAACACCCCACTCTCATCAATGGACAGATCATGGAAACAGAAATTAAACAGTGATGTCGACAGACTAAGAGAAGTCATGAGCCAAATGGACTTAACGGATATTTATAGAACATTCTATCCTAAAGCAAAAGGATATACCTTCTTCTCAGCTCCTCATGGTACTTTCTCCAAAATTGACCATATAATTGGTCAAAAAACGGGCCTCAACAGGTACAGAAAGATAGAAATAATCCCATGCGTGCTATCGGACCACCACGGCCTAAAACTGGTCTTCAATAACAATAAGGGAAGAATGCCCACATATACGTGGAAATTGAACAATGCTCTACTCAATGATAACCTGGTCAAGAAAGAAATAAAGAAAGAAATTAAAAACTTTTTAGAATTTAATGAAAATGAAGATACAACATACCCAAACTTATGGGACACAATGAAAGCTGTGCTAAGAGGAAAACTCATAGCGCTGAGTGCCTGCAGAAAGAAACAGGAAAGAGCATATGTCAGCAGCTTGACAGCACACCTAAAAGCTCTAGAACAAAAAGAAGCAAATACACCCAGGAGGAGTAGAAGGCAGGAAATAATCAAACTCAGAGATGAAATCAACCAAGTAGAAACAAAAAGGACCATAGAAAGAATCAACAGAACCAAAAGTTGGTTCTTTGAGAAAATCAACAAGATAGATAAACCCTTAGCCAGACTAACGAGAGGACACAGAGAGTGCGTCCAAATTAACAAAATCAGAAATGAAAAGGGAGACATAACTACAGATTCAGAGGAAATTCAAAAAATCATCAGATCTTACTATAAAAACCTATATTCACCAAAACTTGAAAATCTTCAGGAAATGGACAATTTCCTAGACAGATACCAGGTATCGAAGTTAAATCAGGAACAGATAAACCAGTTAAACAACCCCATAACTACTAAGGAAATAGAAGCAGTCATTAAAGGTCTCCCAACCAAAAAGAGCCCAGGTCCAGACAGGTTTAGTGCAGAATTCTATCAAACCTTCATAGAAGACCTCATACCAATATTATCCAAACTATTCCACAAAATTGAAACAGATGGAGCACTACCGAATTCCTTCTACGAAGCCACAATTACTCTTATACCTAAACCACACAAAGACACAACAAAGAAAGAGAACTTCAGACCAATTTCCCTTATGAATATCGACGCAAAAATACTCAATAAAATTCTGGCAAACCGAATTCAAGAGCACATCAAAACAATCATCCACCATGATCAAGTAGGCTTCATCCCAGGCATGCAGGGATGGTTTAATATACGGAAAACCATCAACGTGATCCATTATATAAACAAACTGAAAGAACAGAACCACATGATCATTTCATTAGATGCTGATAAAGCATTTGACAAAATTCAACACCCCTTCATGATAAAAGTCCTGGAAAGAATAGGAATTCAAGGCCCATACCTAAACATAGTAAAAAAGCCATATACAGCAAACCAGTTGCTAACATTAAAGTAAATGGAGAGAAACTTGAAGCAATCCCACTAAAATCAGGGACTAGACAAGGCTGCCCACTCTCTCCCTACTTATTCAATATAGTTCTTGAAGTTCTAGCCAGAGCAATCAGACAACAAAAGGAGATCAAGGGGATACAGATCGGAAAAGAAGAAGTCAAAATATCACTATTTGCAGATGTCATGATAGTATATTTAAGTGATCCCAAAAGTTCCACCAGAGAACTAATAAAGCTGATAAACAACTTCAGCAAAGTGGCTGGGTATAAAATTAACTCAAATAAATCAGTTGCCTTCCTCTATACAAAAGAGAAACAAGCCGAGAAAGAAATTAGGGAAACGACACCCTTTATGATAGAGCCAAATAATATAAAGTACCTCGGTGTGACTTTAACCAAGTAAGTAAAAGATCTGTACAATAAGAACTTCAAGACACGGAGGAAAGAAATTGAAGAAGACCTCAGAAGATGGAAAGATCTCCCATGCTCAAGGATTGGCAGGATTAATATAGTAAAAATGGCCATTTTACCAAAAGCAATCTACAGATTCAATGCAATCCCCATCAAAATACCAATCCAATTCTTCAAAGAGTTAGACAGAACAATTTGCAAATTCATCTGGAATAACAAAAAACCCAGGATAGCTAAAGCTATCCTCAACAATAAAAGGACTTCAGGGGGAATCACTATCCCTGAACTCAAGCAGTATTACAGAGCAATAGTGATAAAAACTGCATGGTATTGGTACAGAGACAGACAGATAGACCAATGGAATAGAATTGAAGACCCAGAAATGAACCCACACACCTATGGTCACTTGATTTTTGACAAAGGAGCCAAAACCATCCAATGGAAAAAAGATAGCATTTTCAGCAAATGGTGCTGGTTCAACTGGAGGACAACATGTAGAAGAATGCAGATCGATCCATGCTTATCACCCTGTACAAAGCTTAAGTCCAAGTGGATCAAGGACCTCCACATCAAACCAGACACACTCAAACTAATAGAAGAAAAACTAGGGAAGCATCTGGAACACATGGGCACTGGAAAAATTTCCTGAACAAAACACCAATGGCTTATGCTCTAAGATCAAGAATCGACAAATGGGATCTCATAAAACTGCAAACCTTCTGTAAGGCAAAGGACACGGTGGTTAGGACAAAACGGCAACCAACAGATTGGGAAAAGATCTTTACCAATCCTACAACAGATGGAGGCCTTATGTCCAAAATATACAAAGAGCTCAAGAAGTTATACCGCAGGGAAACAAATAACCCTATTAAAAAATGGGGTTCAGAGCTAAACAAAGAATTCACAGCTGAGGAATGCTGAATGGCTGAGAAACACCTAAAGAAATGTTCAACATCTTTAGTCATAAGGGAAATGCAAATCAAAACAACCCTGAGATGTCACCTCACACCAGTGAGAATGGCTAAGATCAAAAACGCAGGTGACAGCAGATGCTGGCGAGGATGTGGAGAAAGAGGAACACTCCTCCATTGTTGGTGGGATTGCAGACTGGTAAAACCATTCTGGAAATCAGTCTGGAGGTTCCTCAGAAAATTGGACATTGAACTGCCTGAGGATCCAGCTATACCTCTCTTGGGCATATACCCAAAAGATGCCTCAACATATAAAAGAGACACGTGCTCCACTATGTTCATCGCAGCCTTATTTATAATAGCCAGAAAATGGAAAGAACCCAGATGCCCTTCAACAGAGGAAGGGATACAGAAAATGTGGTACATCTACACAATGGAATATTACTCAGCTATCAAAAACAATGACTTTATGAAATTCGTAGGCAAATGGTTGGAACTGGAAAATATCATCCTGAGTGAGCTAACCCAATCACAGAAAGACATACATGGTATGCACTCATTGATAAGTGGCTTTTAGCCCAAATGCTTGAATTACCCTAAATCCCTAGAACAAACGAAACTCAAGACGGATGATCAAAATGTGAATGCTTCACTCCTTCTTTAAATGAGGAAAAAGAATACCCTTGGCAGGGAAGGGAGAGGCAAAGATTAAAACAGAGACTGAAGGAACACCCATTCAGAACCTGCCCCACATGTGGCCCATACATATACAGCCACCCAATTAGACAAGATGGATGAAGCAAAGAAGTGCAGACCAACAGGAGCTGGATGTAGATCGCTCCTGAGAGACACAGCCAGAATACAGCAAATACAGAGGCGAATGCCAGCAGCAAACCACTGAACTGATAATAAGTCCCCCGTTGAAGGAATCAGAGAAAGAACTGGAAGAGCTTGAAGAGGCTCGAGACCCCAAAAGTACAACAATGTCAAGCAACCAGAGCTTCCAGGGACTAAGCCACTACCTAAATACTATACATGGACTGACCCTGGACTCTGACCCCATAGGTAGCAATGGATATCCTAGTAAGAGCACCAGTGGAAGGGGAAGCCCTGGGTCCTGCTAAGTCTGAACCCCCAGTGAACTAGACTATGGGGGGAGGGCGGCAATGGGGGGAGGGTTGGGAGGGGAACACCCATAAGGAAGGGGAGGGGGGAGGGGGATGTTTGCCCGGAAACCGGGAAAGGGAATAACACTTAAAATGTATATAAGAAATACTCAAGTTAATAAAAAAAAAAAAAAAAGAATTGCCCAATATCTTAGTCAAGGATATCCTCATATACTAACCAAATTGATGAGTTACAAAAGTTTGAGTGTGCCTACTTCACTGTATGATTTATAACTCAGTAATGCAGATTTTGTTTTCAAACATAAAAATAAAACTTAATAAATGTGTATTAATATTGTGCTGTTAAATTTTGCTTTAGTTAAATTTTGTGCACGTGCATACTACATTATTTGAAAAATCTTTACTTTTTCTATAAACATGATTGAAGAGTTCAAAATTCAGAACCAGAGGAGTAGAATTCTATGTGAAATCTGACATACATGGTAAAGGCAACTTGTATTTAGCAGATGTGTTTCTAGAAATACTATTAAAAGAATACAAAAGTTGTGGGAATCATTGCAAGAGTAAATAAATTAAATATTCAATAGTGATTCAGAAATATTCTGAGTTCATTAGAAACCCTTAAACTCTAGCTTTATTATTTATGAAACTTTTATCACTGTCAAATCCAGAAATAACCTTTTATCCTTCTTTTACAATAACTTATCATTTTTCTCATAAATAAGTGAGTAAATATATATATTATACTAAACTGGCCTATTGTTTATGAATTTCCTTTCCAATCTGATGGCAAATTATTAGATCTTTTTATTTTCCATGTAGCCTGCTAATATTTAGTTTAATAGCTGCTATATAACAGCAAGATGTCAATTTGATTACTTTTGTAATATATGTTGTAGAAGTTCAACACACACACACAAATAAGAAGATTTACACATATACACATACATGAATATAAAAATATTTCAATATATAGGTATAAGTCTCATCAAATAACCTGGAAGTACATGATATCATTATATATGTATACATACGTATGGAAATATGTATGCATGTAATATGTACATATACATGTATATATACACACATATAATTTAATATATATATATATATATATAAACAGAGAGAGAGGGGGGTGAGGAAGTGGAAATTTAACCTGTCTTTTCATTAAGAATCAAATTAATTATCAGATTCAGTGAAAAAGCACATCCTGCATAGGGATTACTAATCCAGGTTCAATGTTCACTAATATTAAGAAGAAACATAAAAATTATTTTAAAAATGAATTTTACACCAGAATTAGAAATGAATGAAGCATAGTCACCCATCTATGACAGGGAGCACCATGTTATTAACACTTACTTGGACATGCTCAGAAAATTATGAGGTCACAAACTCATTCACATTTCAGAATTTAATAATATTTACTTATATTTCCAAAAGAAAATTTAAAAAATTATAATCTATCTTTATGTGAATCTTGCTGTTTATGAAATGTTCTGTGGTGAACACATTTTGGCAGCTCTAAATAGAAATACAGTCTGTGTAATTCTCAGGGCTGTACCTTTCATAGGCACCTCACAGCTTAGCAGTTTAAACCCTTTGCCATCTTACCTGTGTTTATTGCTGCTACGTTTTGCTGATTGCATGTAATTGATTGACCAGTGGGTGGTACACAGCAGGTGAATGAGACAACACATAAACAGCAATGAGGAAGTGCTTCAGACACTTCATTTTATGACTTGTGTTTATTTTCTTTCAAACAAAGCTTTTAGAAAGAAAATTTGTACAGAAATAAATCTCAAAACTTCAGGTATTACCATCCTATACAATATGATCTCTCCACATCATCATGTAAGGATTTTTAGATCTCTCATACACTCTCTTATTTTTTTTTAATCTTTATTAACTTAGGTATTTCTTATTTACATTTCGATTGTTATTCCCTATCCTAGTTTCCAGGCCAACATCCCCAACATCCCCTTAACTCCCCCACTCTTCTCTATGGATGTTCTCCTCCCCATCTCCCCCCCATTACCACCCTCCCCCCCAACAATCACATTCACTGGGGGTTCAGTCTTGGCAGAACCAAGGACTTCCCCTTCCACTGGTGCTCTTACTAGAGTATTCATTGTTACCTATGAGGTTGGAGACCAGGTATAGTCTTTGGATAGTGACTTAGTCCCTGGAAGCTCGGTTGGTTGGCATTGTTGTTGATATGGGTTCTCAAGCCCCTTCAAGCTCTTCCAGTCCTTTCTCTGATTCCTTCAACAGGGGTCCCGTTCTCAGTTTAGTGGTTTAATGATGACATTGCCTATGTATTTTCTGTATTCTGGGTGTGTCTCTCAGGAGAGATCTACATCTGTTTCCTGTCGGCCTGCACTTCTTTGCTACATCCATCTTGTCTAATTGGGTGGCTGTATATGTATGGACCACATGTGGGGCAGGCTCTGAATGGGTGTTCCTTCTGCCTCTGTTCTAAACTTTGCCTCTCTATTTCCTCCCAAGGGTATTCTTGTTCCCTTTTTAAAGGAAGTGTGAAGAATTCACATTTTGGTCATTCTTCTTGAGTTCCGTGTGCTCTGTGGATCTAGGATAATTCAAGCATATGGGCTAATATCCATTAATCAATGAGTGCATACCATGTGTGTTTTTCTGTGATTGGGTTACCTCATTCAGGATGATATTTTCCGATTCCATCCATTTGCCTATGAATTTCATAAAGTCATTGCTTTTGATAGGTGAGTAATATTCCATTGGGTAGATGTACTAAATTTTCTGTATCCATTCCTCTGTCGAAGGGCATCTGGGTTATTTCCAGTTTCTGGCTATTATAAATAAGGCTACTATGAACATAGTGGAGCATGTGTATTTGTTATACGTTGGGATATCTTTTGGGTATATGCCCACGAGAGGTATAGCTGGGTCCTCAGGTAGTTCAATGTCCAATTTTCTGAGGAATCTCCAGACTGATTTCCACAATGGTTGTACCAGTCTACAATCCCACCAACAACGGAGGAGTGTTCCTCTTTCTCCACATCCTCTCCAGCATTTGCTGTCACCTGAGTTTTTGATCTTAGCCATTCTCACTGGTGTGAGGTGAAATCTCAGGGTTGTTTTGATTTGCATATCCCTTATGACTAAAGATGTTGAACATTTCTTTAGGTGTTTCTCAGCCATTCCGCATTCCTCAGCTGTGAATTCTTTGTTTAGCTCTGAACCCCATTTTTTAATAGGGTTATTTGTCTCCCTGCGGTCTAACTTCTTGAGTTCTCTGTATATTTTGGATATAAGGCCTCTATCTGTTGTAGGATTGGTAAAGATCTTTTCCCAATCTGTTGGTTGTCGTTGTGGTATGAAGTCTTCTATGAAGGTCTGATAGAATACTGCACTGACCCCATCTGGACCTGGGCTCTTTTTGGTTGGGAGACCTTTAATGACTGCTTCTATTTCTTTAGGAGTTATGGGGTTGTTTAAATGGTTTATCTGTTCCTGATTTAACTTTGGTACCTGGTATCTGTATAGGAAATTGTCCATTTCCTGCAGAATTTCAAGTTTTGTTGAATATATGCTTTTGTAGTAGGATCTGATCATTTTTGGAATTTCCTCTGATTCTGTAGTTATGTCTCCCTTTTCATTTCTGATTTTGTAAATTGGACACACTCTCTGGGTCCTCTCCTTAGTCTGGCTAAGGGTTTATCTATTTTGTTGATTTTCTCAAAGAACCAGCTTTTGGTTCTGTTGTTTCTTTGTATAGTCCTTTTTGTTTCTACTTGCTTGAGTTCAGCTCTGAGTTTTATTATTTCCTGCCTTCTACTCCTCCTGGATGTATTTGCTTCTTTTTGTTCTAGAGCTTTTAGGTGTGCTATCAAGCTGCTGAAATATGCTCTTTCCTGTTTCTTTCTGCAGGCACTCAGAGCTAGGAGTTTTACTATTAGCACAGCTTTCATTGTGTCCCATAAATTTGGATATGTTGTACCTTCATTTTCATTAAATTCTAAGTCTTTAATTTGTTTCTTTATTTCTTGCTTGACCAGGTTATCATTGAGTAGAGTACTGTTCAACCTCCATGTATATGTGGGCATTCTTACCTTATTGTTATCGAAGACCAGCTTTAGCCCGTGGTGGTCTGAGAGGATGCATGGGATTATTTCTATCTTTCTGTATCTGTTGAGGCCTGTTTTATGACTGATTATATGTTCAATTTTGGAGAAAGTACCTAAGGTGGTAAGAAGAACGTATATCCTTTTGTTTTAGGATAGAATGTTCTATAAATATCTATTAAGTCCATTTGGTTCATGACTCTCTTACTCTGTCTATGTCTCTGTTTAATTTCTGTTTCCATGATCTGTCCATTGATGAGAGTAGGGTGTTGAAATCTCCTACTATTATTGTGTGAGGTCCAATGTGTGCTTTGAGCTTTAGTAAAGTTTCTTTTATGTATGTAGCCACCCTTGTTTTTGGAGCATAGATATTTAGTATTGAGAGTTCATCTTGTTGGATTTTTCCTTTGATGAATATGAAGTGTCCTTCTGTATCTTTTCTGATGACTTTTGGTTGAAAAACGATTTTATTTGATATTAGAATGACTACTCAAGCTTGCTTCTTGAGACCATTTGCTTGGAAAGTTGTTTTCCAGCTTTTCACTCTGATGTAGTGTCTGTCTTTGTCTCTGAGATGTGTTTCCTGTAGGTAACAGAATGCATGGGTCCTCATTGTGTATCCAGTTTGTTAATCTATGTCTTTTTATTGAGACCATTGATGTTGAGAGATATTAAGGAATAGTGATTGTTGCTTCCTGTTATATTCGTATTTGGATGTGAGATTATTTTGTGTGCTTTTCTTCTGTTTGTTTTGTTGCCAAGAAGATTAGTTTCTTGCTTTTTCTAGGGTATAGCTTGCTTCCTTATATTGGGCTTACCATTTACTATCTTTGGTAAGGCTGGATTTATAGAAAGATATTGTGTCCTGAGACTTGTGTAGGAAGACTGTGTCCTGAGTCCACCAGGCAGGTCACTTGGAGCAGAAAAGTTGGTCTTACCTCTGGTCTCGTGGCTGAGGTTGCTTCTGGGGGTCTGAGTTTGAGCTCTCCGTGGGGCGGCAATCCCCAGGCCCCTGTGCACAGGGGTCCCAGATGACATTAGGTGTTTTCCTCTGGAGTCAGAAATGTTGGCAGAGTGTGGTCTCTTCTGGCTTCCCAGGTGTGTCTGCCCCTCTGATGATTTAGCTCTCCCTCCCACAGGATTTGCGTGCAGCGAGCTGTTGACCAGGTCCCTTCAGATCCGGGCAGTGTCTGGACTGCAGTGTCAAGGGGACCTCCCACTTAAGTCCCCCTATCTTCCTGTTCCCAGAGGCTCTATACAGTTTCCTCTTGGGCAAGGGATGTGGGCAAGGGTGTGCAGTATTGGCGGTCTCTCCTGCTCTGCAGTCTCAGGAGTTTCCACCTGTCTGGGCAGTAAGCTCTCTCTCCCACTGGGTTTGGGAGCAGGGAGCTGTGGATAGGGATCAGTGACACTCTGTTATTTAATTGTTACTATGACACACACACACATACACACACACACACACACAAATACATACATACCTACAACTCACTGAGGTCATTTAGCATTATATATATGTGTGTGTGTATGTGTGTGTGTATATGTGTGTGTGTGTGTGTGTTTAGATATCACAATTTGATATTAGATAACTAATTATGGTTTTATCCCTAAGAAATATATATATATATGTGTGTGTGTGTGTGTGTGTGTGTGTGTGTGTATTCATATATTCATATATATCCCACTGAGTTCATATAATAGTACTTCTCTGTTTTTATGGCTATCTCTTTAACATTAAACAACCAATCCATGTGGTCCTTCTTGCTATATCCGATTTCTTCTATTCCCAATTACAGTTCTTTGTGTATGGTTCAGTCTGTGTGATCGTCTCCCACTCCAGATTGGCATGTTCATTAGCGTCTTCTTCATCCAGCTCATACTTGGATGGTCATGTTGTTGAGACTTTATTGGTATACCTTCTGATATTACTCAAAGATACAATCTTATGGCAAACTTCTTGTTCCTCTGGTTTTTCCACTCTTTTTATTCCCTTTTTATCCATTTTGACTGACCTCCACAATTTGCATTTCAGTTTGTTATGTTTTTCTGTAGTCTGTTGCTATATGTTGCAAAGGAAAATTTCCTTGATGAGGAGCAAGGAGAATCTACAAACACTAATTTTCTAAACCAGCATAATTCCTAACTATAATTTATATTTATCGATGTATTTGTCCTTATACAAAAGCAGTAGTTTTACCATTTATTTCTTTATCAAAGGGTTTTTACCAAAACCATTCATTTGAAAATGTATTTATTCATCAAAAACAGCAGGGCCTGATCAAAACTTAAGCATTTCTACTTGGATTTTTTTTACCTGTAATTCCATAACTCTTTTCTGGAACTGATATAAAATATCCGGCTATTCACAGATATAAATATACTAGGACACAATAAAGTACCAGTTGTTTATCTGAAAAGTTTAGTTCTGCATCTTTAGTGTTTATTACAAAAAAACTGTTTAACTGACTACACATTTTGGAAATCCTTAGTATCCAAAATCAAATTTACAATTTCTACCTTTGCATGGATTATATAACAGAAATGTATCTGAAATTATTTTATACTATAGCATTTGGAATAAGCAAAAGATAAATTTGACAGTTAAATACTCACATGAATATATAAATTAAATTGCATTAAAAATAACATTCAATTTTTAATAATTTTATTATTGCTGAAATTCAGGTCCTAAAAGTAACACAGTCAGTAAAAACAGTAGGTATACTGCTAGAAACTTAACATCCTAAAGAAACTAACCTTGTCAAGTAATACTTTCAAACAGCTTCACCTCCATACAGATACCTATTCTGCCCTTTATCATTCTGTCCTGAACCCAAAAAACAATCTTTGAGAGGCCAAGAATGAGAAAACAGGCAAGATGCAAAATTCCCACTCAAAGCAGGTATCAAAAGCAAGCAGATATAACCACGAGAGTGTGGTAAATGTATATGAGCCCATAGTGAAAGTAATGTGACTCAAGAGGTGTTAAAATTCATTTGCACTTTTAGCAGTAAATAAAACAATTTGCCACAAAGTAGGATCTTGAGTGGTAATATTGAAGATGGCTTGGTTAAGGAATGGATGAAGATTATAATGTAGAAATCATTTGGACAGGACTTTAGGACTCTTTAGAACTTTAGAGTTAGACAGCATAGGACCAGGACTTCCTAAGTACTACAAAATATAAAAGATGAAAATAGGCAAACATGAACAAACCATTGACTGTACTTTATAAGTATCAATAATCTTGGCTTTATTTTGTTTAGCTCTTCTCCAAGACATCTGACCATTTACCTCCATCTTTTAACAGGTAAAACAGGACAAGTACGCCTTTCCTTACTATTGTCCCTAAGAGAATGAAGTCAGAAACATCTTAAAGAACTATCTAAAAATCAATATTATAACACCGAACATGTGGAAATTACCAAATGAGATTCAAAATATTATAACTGTGCTTTGCATATAAATTTTCTTTATCTTTCCTCTACAGCTTTAACTTCACATTTTCATTCCATATGTTTTGACAATTAACGGGCAGTACTTGATGCCGAAACATAGCTAATATAAGAACAAAAATAACGGAGAATGCAAATAAAAGTCTCTTTTCTCCAAGACATAAGAAAATGAAGATCAAAGGATAAGCAAGTACCCAGCATATTATTGAGCACAGCTGATATGGGTCCACTGCAGCAAACTAGCTACAGACTAGCTACTGCTAGCAAACTAGTTCCTGGGGCTAACCTCGGCTTCCTCTCACATTCTACACTGAAATTTCTTACCTAACAAAGAACTTCAAGAACTTTGATTTCCAGGCTGCCCACTCTTTTATAAGCAACAGATGTGTGCCATCAGGTTGCTGTTCCTCCTCATTCTCATTATTTGGGAAAAACATAAAGTGTCCCAGTATTCCAAACATTCCTAGAGTTTAAAGTAGAGTCTATAGTGTCATCATGGAAGAATTTCTGCACTTATTGTTAAACTCCTGTTGGGAATGTCAGAAGAATAGAAGCTGCTCGAAGAAAATGACAGATAATTAATCTTCAATGAATACAAGGAAGGCGATCAATTGAAATAGTACTGCAACTTATTTTTAGTTATATGTGCTTTCATTTCCAAGGTCAGTATCACTGGAACTGAACACATGAAATCCTATAGAGAAAATGAAAATAACACTATTTTTTGTATCATTATGTTCTAGTTTGTAATTATTGTTTATGGTTTAAACATATTTCATAGATTTTATCATACCTTACAGAAACCTTGATTTATGATATATATTTAGATCTCTTTTTTTTCCTTTTTTTTTTCGGAGCTGGGGACTGAACCCACAGCCTTGCGCTTGGTAGGCAAGTGCTCTACCACTGAGCTAAATCCCCAACCCTATGATATATATTTAATATTTATGAAAATTTGATCACATAAAGTGATATTTGGGGTTTTTCTTTTAAAAATGAACTACTCTTTTTTTTTATTAACTTGAGTATTTCTTATATACATTTCAAGTGTTATTCCCTTTCCCGGTTTCCGGGCAAACATCCCCCTCCCCCACCCCTTCTTTATGGGTGTTCCCCTCCCCATCCTCCTCCCCTTGCCGCCCTCCCCCCAACAATCTAGTTCACTGGGGGTTCAGTCTTACCAGGACCCAGGGCTTCCCCTTCCACTGGTGCTCTTACTAGGATATTCACTGCTACCTATGAGGTCAGAGTCCAGGGTCAGTCCATGTATAGTCTTTAGGTAGTGGCTTAGTCCCTGGAAGCTCTGCTTGCTTGGCATTGTTGTACATATGGGGTCTCGAGACCCTTCAAGCTCTTCCAGTTCTTTCTCTGATTCCTTCAATGGGGGTCCTATTCTCAGTTCAGTGGTTTGCTGCTGGCATTCGCCTCTGTGTTTGCTGTATTCTGGCTGTGTCTCTCAGGAATGATCTATATCCGGCTCCTGTCGGCCTGCACTTCTTTGCTTCATCCATCTTGTCTAATTGGATGGCTGTATATGTATGGGCCACATGTGGGGCAGGCTCTGAATGGGTGTTCCTTCTGTGTCTGTTTTAATCTTTGCCTCTCTATTCCCTCCCAAGGGTTTTCTTGTTCCCCTTTTAAAGAAGGAGTGAAGCATTCACATTTTGATCATCCGTCTTGAGTTTCATTTGTTCTAGGCATCTAGGGTAATTCAAGCATTTGGGCTAATAGCCACTTATCAATGAGTGCATACCATGTGTGTTTTTCTGTGATTGGGTTACCTCACTCAGGATGATATTTTCCAGTTCCAACCATTTGCCTGCGAATTTCATAAAGTCATTGTTTTTGATAGCTGAGTAATATTCCATTGTGTAGATGTACCACATTTTCTGTATCCATTCCTCTGTTGAAGGGCATCTGGGTTCTTTCCAGCTTCTGACTATTATAAATAAGGCTGCGATGAACATAGTGGAGCACGTGTCTTTTTTATATGTTGGGGCATCTTTTGGGTATATGTCCAAGAGAGGTATAGCTGGATCCTCAGGCAGTTCAATGTCCAATTTTCTGAGGAACCTCCAGACTGATTTCCAGAATGGTTGTACCAGTCTGCAATCCCACCAACAATGGAGGAGTGTTCCTCTTTCTCCGCATCCTAGCCAGCATCTGCTGTCACCTGAGTTTTTGATCTTAGCCATTCTCAGTGGTGTGAGGTGAAATCTCAGGGTTGTTTTGATTTGCATTTCCCTTATGACTAAAGATACTCTTATAACTCCAAGAACATTTAAACCTGGAACCTAGTGTTTATAGAGTCAAATGTCCCATATTGTCAAGGAGCAAGAGGTGAAAAGCTACAATATACTGTGATGGTAAAAGAAAGAAATGATTGCAGGAAGTAGTAGAAGGAATGAGAAGAGAAGAGTGGAAAGGAAAAGGGATATTAGATAAAGATGAATTATAAATGGAAATTTTTAGAAACTGTTCTAGCAATTCTTGTTTATTCTGCCAAAGAAAGTGAAACACATACATAGAAGCCAAAATTAAATATTCTTCAACTATAACAGAATCCAAGCATAGATAATGGTTAGGTCCCATTAGTTAGAGGCTAGCAAGATAACTCAGTGGTTAAGACCAACTACTGCTTTTGCAGAGGAGTTCAGTTCCCAACATCCACATTGGATGTTAAAATTCTTTATATCTCTAAATCCAATAAATCTAATATACTCTTCTGTCCTCCATGGATACTTAAATTATTAGGCACATACTCATACAGAGATCCATATGCATAATTAAAAAAAAGAAGTCATTCCTTTAAAAAAAATCTGTATTTGTTAGGAGAACCTTCTCTGAACAATTTTTATGTCTAGGTTCTAAACTCATTTCACCCCTGGCTTCATGTTGGGTACTTAAGCTACAGTTGCTTCTATTTACTTACCTGTTAAGGGGATATGTTTCACCTAGATTAAAAATCCTCGGTGACCATGGGAGTCAAATTCCATATAAAATACCCAAGATGCTATCTGTCACACAGTAGAATATGTGGTAGTGTTGGATATTTGCTATTACTAGACTTAAGTTCATCCTTAATACTTTCATTATACCAAGAAGCTTATCAAATTTAACCAGAGCAAACAAACAAAAAACAGAAAATTTAATACAATAAATGATACTGTAAAAAATGTGCCTATTTGACTCCAGTTTTGAAACAGAACTGGAACACTGTGCTATGGATTTTAGCTCAGTTAATAAAAACGTATTCTCTTTCATACTTTCTTAGTTCACTAGTATCCATCTCCATGTGATAGAATACTGTACAGATAACTGCATCGATCTACACCACACATAAATCAATTGACACAACACTAAAATATAAAAAAATTCTACCCTTTGTTACAAGAGTCATAATAAAAACAATGACATCGAACACCTGGTTATTGTACAATGTATAATTTTAAAAATAAGTTTAAAATAATGATAGCAGAACACTAAAGGAAGACAGAAAAGTACATTGAAGGGAAATTAAGGAATCTTACTTTATATTTGCAAATTGGACATGGGAACTTGATAGCCTTAAAGAAAGATGAGATCTTAGGGACAAAAAGAAGAAAAGGTAATGGTTTTAAATTATGTATTTATGTGTCAAAGTTAACAAGGAGTAGTGTTTCATGCTTAGAGTTGTCAATATAACATACTTGAAAAGAAGAAACACCAAATGATTAAGTTTCTCCATCAGATGGGCCTTTGACCTATCTATAAGACACTTTCTTCATTTACATAGGTGTCCAATCTACTATGGGCTATACTGTACATACTCAGATAAGTCTGAGTTTTGTAAGAACTGTAGCTGATGGTAAGGTTGAAGACAAGCTTACATGACTTTATGATTTCTTAAGAGCCTGCCCCTATTATCCTACCCTCTCCTGCCTTGGCATTCCTTTTCAATTGCTTATACTCTATAAAATGGTGATGACAACAAAAAAACAACAAAAACAATGAAAACTTTCCTTCTCAAGTTGCCTTTGGTCATGGTGTTTATCACAGCAACATAAAACAAATTTCTTAAGCATGAAATTAACAGTGACATAATACACTGGTTCCTGCTCCTAAGCTCTACCATATCTGATAGCTCCTCTGAGCTTGGCACAAAATGAAGGACTCCCTTTTTCAACAGTGCTTCCTCTTCTCTGCCTGATCTGGAGAGCCTGATCCCCAACTTTTCTTTACAAATTTATAAGTTCAATTTTTTTTCTCATAAGAACTCACCCAGTAACTACCTGGGATTCCTAGAATGTTTCTCCATACACATTCACAGTACATTAAGCTCCACTCAAAGGTTTTACATTCTCCCTGAAAACTCCTTCCCAACCTACAAGGCTAATATAACCCTTAGTCTGTCAAGATGGCTGCACAGAGAAGGGAAAAGGTTCAGTCCAGAATGGAAGAGAGGGTAATAATTTAAAATCCACAGTGCAGGTGAACATTTCAGATTTTTGGACCCAAATGCATGTCTATGAATGAGGCATCCAGCTATGAGTCTTTTCGTGCTGTTGTACAGCCTACATTTCTAGTTCAGGCACATTGTTCTATATTCACACTCAGTCCCACCATGTGATTTAGTATCATCCCAAAATTCATTTCCCAATGGCAATTAGTTTTCTTCCAGATAGGCTGTTTTAGGGAAGGCATTCATATTTCATTCAGACTTCCAAATAACATCATTTTCCCCCTAAATCTCATTTTCTTTTTTTTTTTTCTTTTTTTTTCCGGGGCTAGGGACCGAACCCAGGACCTTGCTCTTCCTAGGTAAGCGCTCTACCACTGAGCCAAATCCCCAACCCCTAAATCTCATTTTCAATGGGCCCATTTTGTCACTTCCATTAGCACTTGGGAGCCTGGGAAGGTTTAGGGGCATCTCTAGTGCCCAAACTGCAATAATACCTGTTTCTATTACAAAAAAAAGTGGTAAAAATGATAACCTTAAGTTCCCAATAGTATGTATACAGCTCTTCAAATTCTATGGTCATTTACAGCCTTTTAAGCAAAAGGACAACCTCTGTGAAGAGAATTTGGTATATTCTTTAAAAAGGAGTAAGTGTATTAGATATATTCCCCCACCCCTACTCTCAGATAAAATTAATTAACCCCCAACCTTTAATCTTGCCTAAAGGTAGGATATATTACTGTGTTTTAGAGTTAACTGTTTATGCCTATATTATGCCTAAAGTTTATTCTTTTTAACCAACACAGTGACAGTTCCTCTGCATTAAACTCTCCTTGTTGCACTTTCACTAGCTATGAACCAAATGTAAATAAAGTTCAACATCTATCACTCTACTGTAATTACTTCTTTCACATAACTCTTACTCTATCATATTTTCTTGGTAGATCCCCAACTCTAATTAAGATTACCTATCACCCTCTTCCACTCAAGCAACCATTCAATGCTGGAAAGTAATTAAGTCAGGCCTACCAGTCTTAATTACTGATGAATTAGCACAAATAAAACATGTTTAACACAAAGAGGCACCTTTCTCACTTTTTTCCTAGCAAATCCCTTTTTTTCCCATATCTTACTTTCATTAGCTACAAACTGAACTCTCTGAAACTTCACATGTCCCCTTTCTTCCCCACACACGTAAAGATCATATTTTATACTTTAAATAAAGAAAGAGCAGCAATACTCCAAGTCTCCCTTCTGTTCTCCACAGTCTCTCAAAGATCTCCACTTTCCTTTCCTTATACTTTTGAGATACTTCTATCATTCTAATACATCTATGACCTTGACTGCAGACACCTCAATATTCTCAAAGTATTTGCTTCTGATCCTGCTTCTCTTTTCCTGTGTGACTATTTTGCTAATTTTCACTTTATCTCCCCACTTTCCCAAATTCTCTGCATTTTCTTATCTTTTATTTTCTCTTTCCATTTCATCTTTCTTTCCCCTTTCTTTTCCTTTTCTTTCTTTTCCTTTCCTTTCTTTTCTTTTGTCCTGTGATACTGGGCACAAAACCTCATGTTTCTCATGCAAATCCTATACCACGGTGTTAATTCTCCTGTCCTCTAATATTTCTTTTTAGAAAAGACTTTCATGGACCCCACACCACCCTGCAATTATCATATTTTGTTGCATTCATAACAACATGTCAACTCTACTTTTTTAAAACACCCCCCAATTATCCTGTTTTCTTTTCCAAAGTAAATGTCCATGATGATACAAACATTAATTCCTATATTGCCATACCAGTGACCATTTCTTGCTCTTATTCTTGTCCTCTTAATAATATTAATAACAACTGATTGAATCTTGAAGTGCTTTCTCTTCTGAATTCTTTTTGTCACTGTTATATAGTCTATTACTTTCTTTTCTCCCTTAGTTCTATTTCTAAATTTTAAAGTAACCTGGGACTCCATGACATGCAACCACTATACACTCTATAACCAGGTTTAAAATCCAATACTATGGTTAGGAATAGTTCCCGATTAACAAGGTTCTCCATATCTGCATCTGTACAGCTAATCTGCTCTAGAGTCATTTTTCTGACTGCTCATGGGTGCTTAGTAGTCATTTAAAGTTAATATTACCATGACATAACTCCTGATTCCTATGCTTACAATTCCACATCTTGAAATAAAATTATCATCTAAGAGAAACTGATCTTAATTCATTTTATCTTAACACTCTACTATTTGACCTTTGCCAAGTCTTATAGTCCTTTCCTAAAATCCATTACAAATCTGATCTCTCTCCTTACTTAAAATAATCTTTCAAAAACACTAAGTAATTTTTATTTCAGTGTTTTGAATTTTGACTTCCCACAAAACAGAAGAAAACTACAAGCCTTCTCTTTGACTGTTTCAAAGAATAACTTCCCATAAGGTCATATTTTGTTCATCAAAGTAAAAAGAAGACATGACTTGTTACCATTTATATATTTAGTATCAAGAAACCTAATAACATAATATAAACATTCAGTACAGTAATATAAACTAAAACCACTTTTGAATCAGCACATCTAATACCAATGTAGAAATCTTCATAGCACATTCCTTCTGTCATGTGAGTACTGTGTTTAAAGTGTAATAAAAATGATGACAGAAAAACAATCTATTACAGACTGATAAAATTTAGAAATAATAGTAGTTTCTTGTTTATATCTGTGAGATCATTAGCTTTTATGTTACAATGTATAATCTAGTAGCCTAGGCTGCTTATTCTCTGTACTGGCTTTGTTTTAGTTCTCTATCCATGTACTCCTAATGATATTGACCTTGAACACACAAGGTTTCTGCCTTAGCCTTTCAAACTCTGGGGTAACAGATGGGTACAACCACTCAATTGTGCATATTTATTAACTAATTCAGAATAAGTATGATATATTCACTTAAGATACTCTTTCCATCATGAATCTTTTAAGAAAATTAACAGTATTTTTTTATGTACCAACTAAGCACTTCCTAAGTTCTTCATCATGTATTAAGCATTATAGGATTCAAATAAATGTATGGGTCTGGGGTATATCTGCATATGATGAAAACAAGTATAAAAAAAGCTGGTATTTGTTTTTGGTTTAATTCAGAAGGAAGAGTAAATCTAATAAAATTTTACAAAACAAAGATTACTGGATTGTTATATTAGACACATAATATGAATAATTATAACATCACATAGGTATATCATCATTAAATTAGTGTGAAAATCAACTGACATTTTAAATTACCCCTGATTAATGACAAAATATATTTGTTAAAACTTTCATGATATGATCTGAAATGCTATTGTTCAGAGAAGCATAAGAGATACTCAGGAAATATTTCATCTAAAATAGTGTACATTATTATATGCTTCATAACTTACTGCATGAGGTATAACAACATTTTATATAAATATTTCATCAAGATCATTTCCAATATTTAAACCAAGTTGTGGTCATAAATTCTATAATACAACCAGACAATTTTTATGGAAAATGTAAATCAATTAAACAATATCTCTCAAAAGAAAATTTTAATGGACTGCAATGTAAATACATGAATGCTAACCATACACATATCATTTCTACCATTTAAGAATGCAATTCTTGCTAATAATATCTATATTCATGTGCATCAAGTTTTAAAAGTAGCTCTACTACTTTCTCAAGTATATGGAGGACATTCCCAGATACATAAATTTCCCGAGGATTTAGGACAATTGAAAACTTCCATGAATTTTTAAGTAAAACATCCTCCACTTCTTAGAGTGACTGCTACTCAAACAAGAAAAGCAAGATCCAGATAAAGATAGGAAGTTATAGGCAACAGTGAAAATGAGAAAAGTTAAAAGGAAGATGATGACTGAGATAAAGAAAGAAAAATGTTTAGAGGCAAATGGCCATTGATAAGAGCTTGCTTTTTGTTCTCATATAGGTACCTATCCCGTCTTAGTGTTATTCCTTCTGGAACTTAGGAGGACTATGAAAAATCTTTCCATTTTCCATTTTTACTTGTACTAATGAAAAACTGCAAATGCATGAGACAAAGTCAGTGAAAACATGTTAGGAATAACTTTTTCCTTTTAAATTTGCAATGATTCTAAAGGACTTAGTAAAAGGTTAATTTGCAGATTAGAAAGTTAAGACAATGAACATAGGCACCTGGAGCTGAACTGCTCCCACAGCTTTCTGTACCCAAATCCCAGGAAAGACAGAGCTGAACTCTCAGAAGTGCGAGCAATACTGAGAGCTCAGGGGAGACCACAAATTCTGCTCACATTCCTGACCCAAGAGGAACATGCCTAGAGCTCTCTGAATACAGGAACATAGGCACAGTTAGAGACAGAAACCTTCCAGTTTTTGCCTGCACACAGAACTGAACTAAACTTGTCCCACTGTACCCAAATCTCATGGGGGAGAGAGCTGGATTCTCAGAAGTGCAGACATTCCTGAGAGTTCAGAGGACACAACTACTTCTGCTCACATTCCTGACCAGAGAGGAACCTGCCTAGTGTCCTCTGTGCCCTTTGGGCACAGGAACCTAGGAGCAGTGAGGTCAGGACCATTCCAGTTTCTGCCTGAGCCCAGAGCTCACAAATGTCAGCTCAGGCTACTATAGCCTGCAAAACTCTCAATGAACATAGATGGAGAAACCAAAATATTCCATAGTAAAACCAAATTTACACAATATCTTTCTACAAATCAAGCCTCACAAAGGATACCTCAGTGAAAAAGCCAGATATTACCTCAGAGTAAAAGACTGGAAAACAATTTTCCAAGCAAATGGTCCTAAGAAACAAGGTTTCCAATTTAATATCAAATAAACAAGGTTAGCCAATTTAATATCAAATAAAATCAACTTTCAACCAAAAGTTATCAAAAAAGATAAGGAAAGACACTTCATATTCATCAAAGGAAAATCCACCAAGATGAATTCTCAATCCTGAATGTCTGTGCCCCAAATGCAAGGGCAACTACATTGATAAAAGGAACCTTACTAAAGCTCAAAGCCAACATTGCACTTCACACAATAATAATGGGAGATTTCAAAACCCCACTGTCATCAATATACAGATCATATAAACAGAAACTAAACAGAGATACAGAGAAACTGACAGAAGTTATGAACCAAATAGATTTACCAGATATTTGTAGAATATTTCATCCTAAAACAAAAGGCTATACCTTCTTCTCATGGTACGTTCTTGAAAATTGACCATATAATTGGTCACAAAACAGGCCTCAACAGATACAAGAAGTTTGAAATAATTCCATGCATCCTATCAGATCACCACAGACTAAGGCTGGTCTTCAAAAACAACAGAAAGCCCACAGATACATGGAAGTTAAACAATACTCTACTCAATGATAAGTTGAAGAAATAAAGAGAGAAATTAAGGACTTTTTAGATTTGAATGAAAATGAAGCCACAACATACCCAAACTTATGGGACACAATGAAAGCAGTGCTAAAGGAAAACTCATAGCTCTGAGTGCTGCCAAAGAAACAGGAGAGAGAATACTTTAGTAGCTTGACAGCACATCGAAAAGTTCTAGAACAAAAAGAAGTAAATACATCCAAAAGGAGTAGATAGCAGGAAATAATCAAACTCAGGGCTGAAGTCAACCAAGGTGAAACAAAAAGAACTATACAGAGAATCAACAAAACCAGGAGCTGGGTCTTTGAGAAAATCAACAAGATGAATAAACCCTTATCCAAATTAATGAGAGGGCACAGAGAGTATATCTAAATAAGCAAAATCAAAAACATTAAACATTCTAAAAGCAATATATAGTAAACCAGTGGCCAACATCAAACTAAGTAAAGAGAAACTTGAAGCAATCCCACTAAAATCAGGGACTAGACAAAGTTGTCCACTCTCTCTCAACTTATTCAATATAGTACTCAAAGTCCTAGTTGGAACAACCAGACAACAAAAGGAATTCAAAGGAATACAAATTGTAAAGGAAGAAGTCAAAATATCACTATTTGTAGATGATATGATAGTATACTTAAGTAATCCCAAAAGTTCC
This sequence comes from Rattus norvegicus, assembly GCF_021556685.1. Classification (NCBI taxonomy): domain Eukaryota; kingdom Metazoa; phylum Chordata; class Mammalia; order Rodentia; family Muridae; genus Rattus; species Rattus norvegicus. The sequence continues at coordinate 18,150,576 of NC_141535.1, read as the reverse complement.
ACAAAAGAAAAGTAACCCTGATAAACAACTTCAGCAAAGTGCCTGGGTATAAAATTAACTCAAACAAATCAGTAACCTTCCTCTACTCAAAGGATAAACAGGCTGAGAAAGAAATTAGGGAAAGTTTATATGTGTGATGATACTGCTGTGTTATGAAGATCTTGCTACTTAACATTCTTTCTGGCTACTCTTTTCCAAGGTTCCCTTAGCCCAATAAGGAGGGATTAGATGGAAACATCCTGTTTCAGGTTGAGTGTTTCAAGGTTTCTCACTTTCTAAATAATGTCTGTCTGTAGACCTCTGTATCTTTTCCCGTCTGCTGAAGCTTCTCTGATGATGCCTGAGCAAGGTACTGATTGTAGTTGTCTTTATCAATCTCAGTTCCCTCCATTCCATCCATATATAATCCAATTTCATGATCTCATCTTTTAAAGAATGAGAAAAAGTACAGTGTGTACATGTACTACATTATCTTCATGCAGTTGTCAGTTGACAGATATCCAGGTTGTTTCCAGTTTCTTACTATTATGATTAGAGTAGCAATGAACACAGTTGAACAAGTATCCTTCCTGTATGAGTACATTGTGCCTTCGTTTTCATTGACCTCTAGAAAGTTTTTATTTTTTTTATTATTTCTTTGACCAGTGGTCACTGAGTTTCCATAAGACCGTAGGCTGCCTGCTGCTTCTGTTGTTGTTGAAGTCCAACTTCAATACAGGTAATATAATAAGATGCAAGGGGTTATTTCAATCTTCTTATATCTGTTGATACTTGGTTTGTGACCGACTGTATTTTCAATTTTGAAGAAGGTTCTGTAATGTGCTGGGAAGAATATGTATTTTTTTGTGTTTGAATAAAAGGTTCTGTAGATATTTGGTTCATAACCTCTGATCGTTTCATTGTTTCTGCTTGGTTTATGTCTCGATGACCTCTCCATTTGTGAAAATAGAGTCTTGAAGTCTCTCACTATTATTGTGTGGGGTACAACATGTGATTTTAATGACCAAGCCAGCTCAGTCAGTCAACAGTGTCTAGAAGTTAAGCAAGTAGCCCCTAAAGGCTCTCTACATCTTCCCACCTTTTATATCATAAACAAGACTGAGCCTGTCTTAGGTCATTCTGACAAGAATGCCTTCCTTTCCCATCATGGCATAAGTATTTTAAAAAGCAATGCTATTCTGTCTTAGGTTGGTAAGGCTCTGTGCAGAATCTTACCCATCCTTTGTTTGCCAGTCTGTTAAATTAATAACTCTGTATGGAGGTCCAGTTTTAGTTTCAAGCCATGTATTTTGGTGGCTAACATGTTGCTGTTGTTAAAGGCAAGCTTTATCACAATAAGCATGAATAAAAGTATTCCCAGGACAAGAAGGGCTAGCATGATCAAGCTGTATATGCCATTCCTGAAGCTTGACCAAGATGGAAATACTGACCTCAGACCATGAATAACTTTACCAGCAATATCAGCAGCAAAGCTCAGCAGGGCAGCATTCTTTAAATTTGTTTTCTGAATATGCAAAGTTAAAGCATCCAGAGAGATGTTAGAATTATGTCAAATACCTTGCAAGTGTTTATGAACCTTTTCCCAATTATAGTGACTATCACTATAAAGTTTAGAAGTAACTCAAATCCATTGATATTTAGCATGATACTCAAGATGACTTTCTACTCTTAAACTCTGAAGTCCTCTCCAATAATTTTAATAGTATCATAAAGATCATCAATCTATTGTTCCAAACCCCTATCTAAATCCTCCTGAATATTTAAAACATTAGTAACATTTTTTCTAAATGAGTAAAAAATATAACTGCTTATGTCAAAGCAATAGTACTATCAATTAAATAGCTATACCATTTTATCAGCAATAATCAAGCCCACCATCCTATTGCTTCTGTTTAAAGCCTGACTCAGTTCCAATATTTGCAAGGCTTTATCAGAATAACAGAGTCCTGTAATACTCACAAGCAACAAAACAAAAGCTGGTTGATAGATCATCATAACAGACATGTCAGATTTCAATACATTAGCAAAATTAGAAAGTATACAATCAATATGACTTACACTAAATACTGTAGAAGAAACAAAAGTAATTTTAACATGACCAATTAATAAAAGATTAGGAGTTTTAATACATGCACTAACATTTGTTCAAAATCTAGATCCTGTTTCAATTTTATCCATTGCAAATGGAACTTCATACAAGACAATTGTGAATTTTTCAATGTCTCTGAAAATATCCAGAACCCATCTTCCAAATGAAAACTGTTATTTCTAATATTGGATAGATTTCCAGAACAGTCCATCATTAAGTCAGAATAACTGGTCACATTAAAGGAAAGAGAAGGGTCATTATAGCTTCTTTTATTTGATTAATATTCTGAAGTTCTGTACAGTCTTCATGTTCTCTGTCCAACAAGGTCTAAAAGTTTCAATCAAGGCAGATTGTCCAGTCTGGGATATAGGCAAGCAAATGTGTATCAGAAACAAACGTCCAAAACAGCTTTCTTGTCATCATTGTCAGGGTACTCAGCAAGCTCATGGGTCAGCATCATTCTTTGTCCCATTACCAGCGTGTCTCACTAGTCACTCTGGCAGCTAGCACATACCTGCAGCATCCTGCAGAAAAAAAAAACCACAAACATGTCCTCTTTCCCATATTAAATACCTGATTAGGATCATGCCATAGGCCAGTAAGTTGAACCTTCCATTTCACCTAAGCTTAAGTATGTCTACGGTACCATAGACACTCAGAGAGTTCCTTACCGTCCAAATTTTAAAATTTAAAATAAAAAGAACATTATTTAAATAATTGTGTGTTATATAAGAATATAACTCCCCCTTTTTATTTTATGAAGATATTGTTTTAAAGTTTCACAATACGTATTTCACAATACCTTGTCCTTGAGGCTTATAAGGAATCCCAGTAATATGGGTAACATTAAATTGTCAACAAAATATCAAATGTTTGACTTCAATAACTAGTTAGAAATACAACGTAGGGAATGGCTTATTACATTTTAATTGCTTTTCCTATTAAAGCAGTTGCAATCAGAAAGCCTGAAAAGGTGTCAAGAGTCACATGTATGTATTTTAATTTTCTAAAATCAGAAATATGAGTAACATCCATTTGCCATGATTGATTAGGTACAAGTCCTCAGGGATCAACACCATTATGTGGTATGGGAAGAATTTGAAGAAGCTGAGGACAAGTACTTACAATTTGACTTGTACATTCTCTAAAAATACTATTACTATTTTGATTATGTAATGAATGAGATTATTTGGCTAGTTTTTCTTATATAAGTCTATAATCTGCCTGGTATATAAATCTACTGTGGCATTGTCCTCACTAAGGGGTCCAGACAATCTAGTATGAGCTCTTAAATATCCTTTAAAGTAAGAAACAGTAAGTTCTCTTATAATTAAGTTGCATTTGCATAAAATTAATTGCAAAATTTGAGGACTAACAGTATCTTAAAGAGAAACTATTTCAATCAATTGCAAACCATAAGCTATACTTTGGCTATCAGTATACAAATTGAAAGCTTTATTTTTCAACATTTCATAAACAATGGCTATAGCATGTAATTTAATAATCTGCTGAAGCAGGGGGAACTCAAGAGAATAAGCATGTGATCCAATTAATATGCTGCCTTCTCATTAGATGAACCATCTATAAATACAGTAACTTCATTTTCTATGGGATACATGCATAAATTTATAGGAAAAACAAAAGCATGCATCGAGGAAATTTATCAATTTTGCCTGAAAAGTTTGCACACGCAATAGGCAAATTATCAGTATTCTACAATAACCAATTTAATTGCTGTTTGGAATAAGAAATAAATATTTCATCAAGTTCTTTCCCAAAACTACTTCCATGACTCTGTCTTACAATGCTGTATTAACATAATAACAGCTTCACAATAGAGTGTTTATGCTTTACTTGGAAGTGAAGAAAGATGAATCCACATTAATGGTCCCTTTTGCCAAACGACTGTTGTGGGTACAAACAACAAGTGATCATAGTCTATATAATGTATCTGTTATTGACTAGTAGCTTCCTCTATTTTCTGCAAAGCTATCTGTCCCTCATCAGTTAATTGTTGAGGTGACTTAGGATTTGTATTCCCCTTAAGAATATCAGAGGTTTAAATTCTCCTGTGGTAAGCTTAAGGTGGGGTCTTAGCCAATTAACATCTAATTATTTTGAAAGTAATTTAAAGTAAAGTTTGTTTAGGATATAACTGATGTTCCAAAAATTGTAAAGGATATTGCCTTAGAACCTTTTCTGGAGCAACAACACTTCAAAAGTTTATAAGAGCAAAAGCTTGTAGTAAAACTCCTTCAGAGAGATCAGTTAATAAAATGCCATCCACATAATTAATAATATACACTGAAAGAGTCAAAGTCCTAAATTTTTGTATTTCAGCAGAGACAAATTTTTTACATACTGTGGGGATCTTAGCCACTCCTCTGCAAAACTTTCCCATGATAACACTTCATAGTCTCTCCAAAATTATAAACAAGCAAGCTCACTAAATGTAAACCTTTTTACAATCACCAGGATGCAAAGAAACAGTATAAAAGTAATCCTCCAAATCCATAATAATTCTATATGAATTTCTTGAAATGGCAGTTGGAGTAAGCAAACAGGCTATAATGCTCATACAAGTTCCATAGTCTCAACCCTTTGCAAACCCTGAAACAATCTTCACCTGCTTGATTTTTTTCTTAACACACACAAATATGTGTGAGTTAGAATCCTGAGCCTGTGATCAAACTGCAAACTGCAGCCCATGGAACACTGGCAGTTTAACCACAATCTTCAAGTTTCCCTTGCAACACCAGAGCACAACCACAACTTTGGAAAGCATAGCTCAACCTCCAACAAACAATCCAGTCTTCAAAATCCAGTCTTTCCAAAACACCAAATTCATCCCTTGTTCTACAAAGTTTGACTGCCAATTCCTGCAAACAAACACACAACTATGCAGCCTCCAATACCTCAAAGAAACACTTCCCTAAATCCTATCTTTTATAAGTCTGGTTTCTAGGATAAGAACTACACAAAATATTACTCAAGTTAGAGGTATTTTTAGAGACCTGTTTCCCTAGGTTGGCTCATGCCCTGTGTTGTCTAGAATGACTCCATACAAATTACCAGTTTTTAACCCAACTTTCTGTTACAAATGTTAAAATTGATTAACCATACCTAATAACTTAAGACATGCAGAGCATATCTATACATTTAAAACTAGTCAGAAACAAAAATGAATGGACTACACACAACTTATATATTTAGACCAAACCCAATTCTTACTTCTTCTAGCTGTAATTTTAAGAGAGGAGCACGTTGTCACCTGTTGAATCCAATAAACACAATCACAGAGATTTTTCTAAGAGAAACAGCAATCAGCTCCCTTACCATAGAAGCTGAGAAGCTGCTGGCCCCTTTACGAGTGGCCCATGCAGGCAATCAGCCTCCGGCAGGGCTTCTACAGCTATGCTAGATGCCTAGCATGCAGGGCTCCAAAGGTCAATTGAGACTGCTTTTTATTTACTTATTTTTTTTGAAACGAGTTAAAATTAAATCAAAGGGCAAATGACAGGCAGATAAAGTTTTAACCATTTTTTTTCTTTTAAACATGTTACACAGAACATTCAAGCAATGAAACAAAAAACACAGACATAAACTGACAGACATGGACAGATTGGTGCACCAAAGGCTATATAATGTAGAGGAAATAGAACTAGATAATGTTCAACCAAAGGGACCCAGATATCCTACCTAAGGGACCCAGAACCACAAATAAGCATTTCTCCAATAGGACGCAAAAAGGAGGCAGGTCTTCCAGCCTCCTGTCCCTAAAAGAGCTCTTGAAAACCCCCGAAGTGGGGAGACCCTCACTGAAGTCTCGGGCACCACTACTGACACCAGGACCAGGCATCTGTGGCAGCGGGTAAGGGGGTGGTGGAGGGCTTGGCCATTCGGAGGATTCCTCAATATCAGGATAGATTTTAGGAGGAACTGAAGTTTGATTTTTGGGTGAACTCTCAGGCTTCAGAGCTTCTGGTTTTGGTTTGTGCTCCGACCCCTGGAGAGCCAGGGCTCAGGAGCCTGGCTTCTGTTTCTACACCCAGGGCTTAACCCAAGGTGGAGGATTCTGAACCAAATCTTGCCAGACAGTAATGTTCGGTTGTTGATCAGGATGAGATCCCAGTCCTTCCTGAAAGACAATAGCTTTAACTTCAAAAATGATGGTTAAGTCAAAGGTGCCCTCTGGAGGCCAACTGACATTCAACGTCAGCCACTCCAAGGAGCAAAAAGTCTGCCACAGTCCTTTCTTAATCTCAACTGACAAGTTGTGTGCTCTAGCCCTAACTTTAGTCCAGTGGTCTAAAGTCAAACTCAGAGGAGTCATCACAGTCTGTCCCATCATCAAAGTCACAAGTAACACAAAACAGAGACACACAGACAAAGACTAACAGATGTCCATGTCTACCAAGACAGACAAAACTTCAGAAATACAGATGGCCAAGAGAACATGTAGCTTTCTCCAATCCAGAAGAACTACAGAACTGCTGTATCCTCACCTGTACCCAGAAGGGAATCTCCCAGGCACCCCCTGGGGTCCCTACAGACCTCCTGGGACATCTCCCAGAGTGATGTGGTTGGTGAGCCCCTGGCACATCTACAAATACTCACACTCGCCATCTCCTCCCGAGACACAAGCCTCTGTCTCTACCCAAGACGCAAGCAACTGCAAAAACCAGAACTCACAAACAAATACAGAACCAGAATTCAGCTGGCACAGAAACATAAAGACACAGACAATATCTCTCCTCCAAGTGGGTCTCCAGAGATGAGGGTGGTTGCCGATCCCAGATGAGCCTCCAAATGAAAGACCTCCGAAGTGGGGAGACCCTCACTCAAGTTCCAGGATGACATGACCCCCCAAGAACTCACAAGAGACCATCCGTGCTGCAATCATACAAGGTTTATTGATAGAAACCAGTGCACTGGGGTTGAGACTCATATCCCATGCAGGAGTAGAGGAGTTCAACCCCAAGTAGCTGGGAGAAGGGGTATTTAAAGGAAGAAACCACAACCCAAGGGGGTAGGGATGTCGTCATTGGAAAATGTCGAGAATACCAGTGAGAAAATCACAAAGGGAAACTCCCTGTTTCTCAAGATTGTTCTCAAGATTTTAATCTAACTTTTATGGTCAGTGAAGAGAGTTGCTGAACCGGCTGGTGTAATCATCAGTTTGTGGTCAGTCAAGTTCCTGGAACAGTCACTGGACGGACTGGCTGACCTACATTTTTGGCTCTACTCTGTTTGCTAGGGGGTCCGAATTTTTCCTGGTCTTTCACTCCGCACAACCTTAAGCTCATTTTCCTTCTCTTTCACCAAAGCATCCCTGGAGAGTTGGGAAGGACTGCTTTTCTCAAACACATTCTCTTTCATGTCTAGGGTGTAAACTGTCTCTCGTCAGGGTCCAAAGACTAAAACCACCTATGAGAATTGTCTTTACTTCTCTCGATTTAGCATAACTCTAAAGAACACATACACAAAAACATTTTACCATTACCTTGTCCCTTTTAACAAGGTTTATTCACCACTGGCCTGAAAGATCCCCAAAGCGGGGAGACCCTCACTCAAGTCTTAGGATGATGCGACCCCCCCCCCAAGAACTCACACAAGACCGTCCTTGCTATAATCACATGAGGTTTATTGATAGGAACCAGTGCACTGTGGTCAAGACTCATATCCCACGCAGGGGCAGAGGAGTTCGACCACGAGAGGCTGGGAGAAAGAGTATTTAAAGGAAGAGGCTGTGAGCCCCAGGGGATAAGGGGATGTCAAAGGGGAATGTCAAAGATACCACAAGTTACAGGATTGTTTTATGGCACCAGGAGATAAGGGGATGCCAAAAGGTTTTATGGCCCCCTGGTTCCTGGAACAGAGCTACTAAATCAGGAGAAGGGTCGGGTCCTCAGGTCCTCATTATTTATATCTCTTGTCCTGTCAGGGTAAAAGTTTTTCAGAGTTGATGAAGCATCTGCATTTGAAACACATCTGGTTAGGCTTGGGTTGCTGGTTTCCTGGAATGCTCTCTACAGGACCCAATGGCTGGAAGGCATAGTGGGGGCTTAAACAAACATCACAGGGGCAGAACAGTTACTCACAGGTGATAAGCGAAGTAGTTCTCTTGCATTTTTAACAATCTGTCTTACTGAGTCAGGTCCTGTTGCTGAGTTTTGGACTAATTTAAAACTCTATCTCTCAGGCCCAAATCTTCTTTACTTTCTTCATCATGTGCTTTCAGTTCCTGCAGTGTTCTTCACTGTAATCCACTTACTGGAGCACAACGTTGTGGCACCATTTGACCAAGCCAGCTCAATCAGTCAACAGGTTCTCCAGGGCAGGAGGGAGGACTGAAAAGAAAAAGACAAAGACAGTTAGACAAAAACTATAACATGACTCCAGCCAGTTCTGATGCTGAAACAGATTACATGTGGAATCATAAGATCAGTTATGAGTTGAGGAAGAGCAAGGTGATAATAAAAATCCTGTAAACACCTTTCTGGGGGCTAATTAGGATGACCAAGACAAAAGGACTGTCACATATGCTGCTACTGAGCCTGCTCTGAGCTTTGTATTAACTCAAATGTAAATGTTCTTAATCGGGCCCATTTCCTGAGCCCAAGCCCCAAGCCAGATTCCTGCCCTAGGCTTCTTCCTTTTGTCCTGATAAGGTCAGATTCCTGCCAAGTGTCTAGTAGCTAAGCTAGTGACCCCAAAAGGCTCTCTCCATTTAAACTTTAGTAATATTTCTTTTGTAAATGTGGGTGCCCTTGCACTTGGGACTAGATGTTCAGAATTCAGACATTGTCTTGGTGGATTTTTCTTTTGATGAGTATTAAGTGTCCTTTCCCATCTCTTTTGATTGAAAGTCTATTTTATTAGATAGTTGAATGGCTACTCCAGCATCCATCTTTTGTCATATTGTATGGAAAACATTTTTTTAGCCTTTACTCTGAGGGAGTATTTCTCTTTGTTACTGAGGTATGTTTCTTATGTACATCAAAATGATGGATCCTGTTTACACATACACTTTGTTAACCTGTGCCTTTTTATTGGTGAATTAAGTCAATTGATGTTGAAAAATATCAATGGCAAATGATTGTTAGTTCTTGTTATTTTTATGGTGGTGATTGTGTGTGTGTGTGTGCGTGCGTGTGTGTGTGTGTGTGTGTGTGTGTGTGTTTGTCTGTGTATATTCACTGTTTCTCTTCTTTTGATTTGCTATGAGCAATTAATTTCTTGCGTTTTCTTTGGTGTACTTTCCCTACTTCTGTTGGAGTTTTCCTTCTAGTATCCTCTATAAGGCTTTATTAGTAGAAAAATATTACTTAAATTTGGTTTTGTCATGGAATACCTTGTTTTCCGTCTATGGTGATTGAGCGTTTTGGTGAATATAGTAACTGGACTGGCATCTGTGGTCCCTTAGGGTCTTCAAAATATCTGCTCAGGCCCTTCTAGCTTTAAGAGTCTCTGTTGAGAATTAGGTAACATTGCGATAGATCGATAGATAGCCTTTATCTGTCACTTGGTCTTTTTCTTTTGCAGCTTTTAGTACTCTTTGTTCTGTATATTTAGTGTTTTGATTATTATGTAGCAGAAATAATTTCTTTTCTGTCCAATCTATATGGTGTTATATAAGCTTCTTATATATTTATAGATGTCTCTTTAAGTTAGGACGGTTTCCTTTTTTGACTTTGTTGAAGATATTTTCTAGGTCTTTGATCTGGGGATTATTCTTCTTGTTCTTCTTCTTATTCTTCTTGCTCTTCTTGTTCTTTTTCTTCTTGTTCTTGTTTGTTCTTCTTGTTCTTGTCCTTGTCCTTGTTCTTGTTCTTGTTCTTCTTGTTCTTCTTGTTCTTGTCCTTGTCCTTGTTCTTGTTCTTGTTCTTGTTCTTCTTCTTGTTCTTCTTGTTCTTGTTCTTGTTCTTGTTCTTGTTCTTGTTCTTGTTCTTCTTCTTCTTCTTCTTCTTCTTCTTCTTCTTCTTCTTCTTCTTCTTCTTCCTCCTCCTCCTCCTCCTCCTCCTCCTCCTCCTCCTCTTCTTCCTCCTCTTCTTCCTCCTGTTCTTCTTCCTCTTCTGCTTCCTTCTTCTTCTTGTTCTTCTTGTTCTTCTTGTTCTTCTTGTTCTTCTTGTTCTTGTTCTTGTTCTTGTTCTTGTTCTTCTTCTTCTTCTTCTTCTTCTTCTTCTTCTTCTTCTTCTTCTTCTTCTTCTTCTTCTGCTGCTGCTGCTGCTGCTGCTGCTGCTGCTGCTTCTTCTTCTTCTTCTTCTTCTTCTTCTTCTTCTTCTTCTTCTTCTTCTTCTTCTTCTTCTTCTTGTTGTTCTTCTTCTTCCTCTTCTTGTTCTTCTTCTTGTTCTTCTTGTTCTTCTTCTTCTTGTTCTTCTTGTTGTTCTTGTTCTTGTTCTTGTTCTTGCTCTTCTTCTTCTTCTTCTTCTCCTTCTTCTTCTTCTTCCTCTTCTTCCTTCATCTTCTTCCTTCCTTCCTCTTCCTCCTCCTCCTATTTTTATTACTTTTAGGTTTGTTCTTTCATAGTGTCACAAATTTCCTGGATGTTTTCTGTTAGAAACTTTTTTAGATTTGGCATTTTCTTTGATGGGCGCATCAATTTTTTATATTGTATGATCTATGTCTGAGATTCCCTTTTCTGTTTCACATTCTGTTTGTGTTGCTTGTATCTGTAGTTCCTGGTCTCTTTCTTAGGCTTTCTATTTCCAGGCTTGTTTCCATTTGTGTGTTCTTTATTGCTTCTATTTTCATTTTCAGGTCTTGAACAGTTTTATTCATTTTCTTTACCTGTTTGATTGTATTTTCCTGTATTTCTTTAAAGAATTTCTTTATTATCTCTTTAACAACAACTCTCATCTTCATAAGATGAGATTTGGTCATTTTCTTATTCTTCAAGTGTGTTAGAATATTCAGAACTTACTATAATACTAGAGCTGGGTTCTGATGAGCCATATTGCACAGGCATTTGTTGCTTGTGTTGTTGTGCTTGCCTTTAACCATCTGGCTGTTGCTGGGAGCCAAGCATGCTCAGTCTCTGGAATTCTTCTCAGGAATGCTCTGCTAATTGTATGGCCCCTATCTCCAGGATCCAGTTACAGCCTCCAGTCTTGGGACACCTAGCCAGTTGTTTGTTCTTATCAGTGTATAACTGCAATTTATGGTTTAGGGCTATAGGAAGGGTGGTGGAAGAGATGGATTGTCCTGGGTAACTTTCCGGCCTACTTGTCTTTATAAGCTGCTGTTTTTTGAAATAAACTTTGAGAGCTTGATCAGAGCACAGATTTGCACTTCTTCTTTGTGCCTCCTGTCCCCCATTCTTTCTTCCCTCCCAGGTCCACTCTGAATCCCCACTGACTGGGGCAGACTGTCATCTAGTGTCACTGTTTTGGCTGTACTGGTAGTAGCAAGTCTCTGGAACTGGTTGTTCTGGGAGGCAGCAGGCCTTCCATGATGCAGGCAGATCTGTAGACCAAGAAGTGAAGTAGTAAAGATCTACGATTTTAGTTAGTGGTATGGACCAGAAATTGGAGCACAGAAAGGATTGGGCAGAATTCAGATCTTCTAGGCTTGCTGGTGTGGGGTTCTGGCAGCAGGCAATAGGTTAGGGAATTGTTATCTCAGCTGTTTTTCCTCGGTGACAGCAGGCCTCCCATGAAGCAGGTAGAACCATTATTTGATCTTTTTACATTGTAGTTTTCAGTGTTGTGTGATAATTATGTGATGTGCTAAGGGTAACTTGCTTTCTGGTTTACCAATCTATTTGGTGTTCTCTATTCTTCGTGTGTATGTGTGTGTGTGTGTGTGTGTGTGTGTGTGTGTGTGTGTGTGTACATGGATACCTTTCTATTTAAAGACTATATCATATTCATAAGAAAAATTTTAAAATCTTTGGCTTGTGGTTCACTTATGTTGCATTTCTCAGGGCTACATGAAGTTTGTTGGTCTCTTGTGGAGACATATTGCCATTGCTGACATTGATTTTGTTTTTATGCTGCCATTTAGGCATCTGGATTTGGAAAGATTGTAAATGTTTTTATCGTTAGGTAGGTATTTTTGTCCTTTGGTTTCTATTACCATCTCTGGTTCATAGAGTGTTGCCTAGTAGAGAATGTTTCTGAGATCCTGATAGATGTCACCACTGGAACATCTGAGTACAATGAGTTTATGTATTGGGAGCATATTCTTAAGAATAAGTATGCATTAGAAGAGAGGTTCTCAGGGGGTTCACTGGAATTAGCAAATTAGGGTTTTTAAACAAGATCTGCTTAGTCCCCTGAGCATGGGGCTGAAATTAGGGGAGAAACCTTAGCATATAGTCTTCCACAGATCTTGGGATGTGACTGGTGGATGAATTAGGAGGAGACATGGGAGAGTGAAGATCTGAAGCTTGCATACCTGTTTCCCTGGCCTATTGACTTCTCTGATAGGCTTGGGCTGGCAGTTTACATAGGAATGCCTGTTAGAGTTGAGGAATAAGACAAAGGGATTATTCCAGAGGAAGCTTGGAGGAGAAGGTCTCCAGGATCCCCTGGAGATGGGAGCACATAAGAAAGAGAGGAGACTGAGGGATTGGATTTGGAGGAGAGGAGCAAGAAGTCTATTGTTATCATATCTGCTTTCTTTGCCATCATGGCTAGAAGATTCACAGGATATGCCTTTATTTTAAATTTATAATTACTTTATTTGTATTAATGCATCTTCCAGTATCATGTGCCATAATTGCTTGTGGAGGTCAAAGTACGACCTATAGAAGTCAGTTGGATTTTACTGTATGGGTGCAAGGGATGGAATTCAAGTCATGAAGCTTATCAACAAAGGCTTTTACCCACTGAGCCATCTGACCAACACCTATAAGTATGATTATTCTTATAAATTAAACCCAATCTTTCTGTTGAAACAGTAGCCCCTGAACTCAGTGGCAAAGGCACTACATAGTTACAAAGTAGATGAGACTTTTTCTGTAATCCCCTGTTAGTATAGAGTCTGGCAAATGTTGTGGCTACTATAACTACACATAGGTAAATGGAATGAAGTGTGAACAAGCCGTTCACATAGTAAGCTTTCCATGGACCTAAATTCTTCAAGAATTGTCCTTAGTATTGTGTTCTTCTTTCTGTTCCACCAATAATCCCAGGAATGACAGGCTATCTTTGTCATCATGGTAGGTCTGGTATTTTACAAATTTATACAAGTTAAGAGTCAAGAGATAAATCTCATTTCTTGTTCACTTTTAGTGAAGAGACAAAAAGAAGATTATATATCCATGTTCTCTCAAAATTCACATTTTGATATCTGTCCACATTGATGGGTTTGGTAAGTAGGAATGTGAAAAGGTCTTAAGGTCACGTGGGTGGAATTTTGAGTATGATTTGTCCTTTAAAGAAGAGATTTCAAAGATGTCCCCTCACTGCTTTGTTTAATGTGAAGATGCAACAAGATGGTACCACTTTTGGGGAAGAGAAATGTGCTCTCAGCAGATATTAAATATGCTGATGCCTTCATCTTGAATTTTTTTGGCTTCCAGGATAATGAGAAATAAAGGCCTATAATTTATGGACCTTCTACTTAGTAGCCAGAGAAGATTTTGAGAACAACATTTACAGAAATCAAGTTTTGATCTTGACCTGCCATTACAAAGGAGAAAGCTAATAAGTCTTAATTGGAGTGTTTTATTCATCCTAGGATTAACACCTTCCATAGGATGAAAGGTGGGAAAAACATTGCCTTAGGCCATGGAAGACTTCACAAGGTTTTTCTCCAGAGAACTTGTGACCTTCCTCCAGCAGCGGAGAAAGAATACAGTCCTAGTTATATTCTCATGGATCAGACTGGTTCCCGTGATACATAATAGTTGAGAGATTTGTATGCAGACTTTTAACTGCAGTTCAACAGGAGACTTTACTCACAACCTCAAGTTCTAGCTTCCTGCTTAAATGTAATACACACACAATACACAGTTTCCCATCAATTAAGAGTGCTCTGCACAAAGAAGATGTAAAGTTTAAGCCAAACCTTTCATGAGAAAACTCCTTGAATACAGCAATAAAAAACTGACAAATAAATCCACTACTAAATATCAGTTATGCTTGAAAATATCACAGGAAATTCCATTACAGACTATTTAAAACTTATGTGGCAACCAGTGGAAGCAGCCAGTTAAATCCCCAGAATATCTCGTGCTGAGCACTTTTTCTCTTCAGAGGAACTAAAGTACTCTGTAAATGTTGCATCTTCCCAGTGCAAACAGAAAGTATTAAGATTACATAAACTGTGCAGTTTTCATTGACTTGTTAATGGGAGTGATAAATATTATTAATGAACCTCTTTGTGAGTCAACACACTAGGAAACAAACAGCTTAGTAATTGCAAGCTTTTGGGTGAAACTTAAGTTTAGCTATTCTAAGGAAGTAGATGGGTAACTGCTGAGGCAAGAAGGTTAGCCTTCTCTTCCATACTCTATTATGCCCTCAATTCAAGCAAAGGATAAGCAATTGAAGTTAAAATAGTAATATATCTTTGCATTCCAATATACAACATATTACATTCTGGTTCTTTTCCAAGAAATATTATTCCAAATAAAAATCATGTTAGGTCATTTTTTTAAAAAATGAGATATTTTACTTATGCTTTATAAAATAATAGACAAAAAAATTAGTAAATCTAAATTACCACACTGACTAAAGTTCAAGGTTTGGTCAGAAATAAACAGAAAACTTCCACCTGAATTATTCTGAAAGAAAATTTGATAAAAAGTAATCAGTTTCTTTTTAATTAATTAATTAATTTTACACTCCAGATTTTATTCCCCTCCTTGTCCACCCCCATGACTGTTCCACATCACATACATCCCCCATCTCCACAAGGATGTCCCCACCCCACCCACTCCACCAGACCTCTAAACTTCCTGGGGCCTCCTGTCTCATGAAGTTTAGGTGCATCTTCTCTAACTGAACCCAGACCCTGAGACCTGTGCTGTATGTGTTAGAGACCTCATCTCATCTGATGTATGCTGCCTGAATGGTGATCCAGAGTTTGAGAGATCTTGGGGGTTCAGGTTAATTGAGATTGCTGGTCCTGCTGATGGTTTGCCCTGCTCCTCAGCTTACTCCTCTTATTCGCTAACTCAATCAGAGGGGTCAGCAGCTTCTTTTCATTGGTTGGGTGCGTATTTCTGCATCTGACTCTTTCAGCTGCTTGTTGGGACCTTTGGAGGGCAGTCACGATAGGTACTTTTTGTGAACCCCCCATAGCCTTAGTAATGGTGTCAGATCTTGGGACCTGTTTCTTTTTTGACCAACATTTACTTCTACTAGGTTTTCTTAAGATAATTTTCTACTTAAGATTCTTTGATTAACTAAACACATTACAGGAAAAATTTCTCTGTTCCTGTTTATTTATTTGTTTGTGGACACAGTAAGAGCAGTTTAAGTTTTATTTAATACAAATCAGAGAAAAGTAATAATAATAATATATAGTAAAGTGAGTTCAATATATTAAACATTGTTCTTTTGAGAACTGAGGCCTGTCCTTCAGCTTTCCTCACACTATACAGCAAGGCACTATTTAAGGTCTTTATTAAAAGCATATAAGCAGTCTGCTGAGGGAAAAAAATTGTTAAGAGGAAGAATTTACCAACATCAATCTGACTCTGATCAGGTTGTTCTCTGCCAATCTTTGTGACAGTCTAGACACTAGATAGTGAACATGGAGCAAGTTAGTAACCATTCCTCTATATTGCCACAGCATTCAACATGATGCCTCTTTATTTTTACCTACATTTTCCTCTGTTTTACCTTCAAGTGCTAAGAGTCCTAGTGCCCGGGTTGGTTTTGTTTTGTTTTGTGTGTGTGTGTGTGTGTGTGTGTGTGTGTGTGTGTTTCTAGAGAACTCTTTTTTCAAATTATTTTTACTATTCCCTCAAATAGTTTGTTAGATCTGTATTTCTTAGGAAATCACATTCATTCAGTGGTATTACTAGAAGTATTGATGTTCTAATAAATATAATCAATCAAATTAATTAAATCATCCTTTAGTATTTGTATATAAGTGCTTAATTATGACACTGCGAAGATGACTTTAACTTGGAACTGGAAGTTATGTGTTTAAGATCAGATTCTATTATTTTTATTGACTCAATTTTGAGCTAGTCTTTTATCCTAAATCTCAACATTCTCAGTGGATTACACAGTTCCCACAATTTGCTATATCAAATAAGCACAACTGAAAAATAAGTGCAAACTGCTAGCACTATCTTAAGATATTTATGTATAACGTACATGTTTTGTTTAAAACATCAAATATTTAGAAACTGTCAGATTTTTTCAGAATTATAAATTGCTAAAACATAATATATTGACTGATGAGATAGCTCAACAAATAAAGGTGTTTAATGAGAAGCATGAACACCTAAGTTTAATTCTCAGAACCCAGAATCAAGTTGTTCTCTCACCTCCACACACATACTGAGACATATTTGTCCAGTCGCATAAACACAAAATAAATAATAAATGTAATTTTAAACAGTTTAAAACCACAAGGTCATTATTAACACAAATGAAAAATAAAGCAATTAGAAACCATTTTAATAAATTTTTAGAACATTTTTCTCTCTTAACGGTCAACAATATTGATTTTTCAATTGTAACTACCAATAATTCAATAGACATACTTCTCTCAACCTCAAATTTTATAACTGAGAAACAATATAATTTAATAGTGTGAATTTTAACTAGATAGATAGGTGATAGATAGATAGATAGATAGATAGATAGATAGATAGATAGATAGTATTAAATGTAAATTCAATAAGTACACAATTATGTTCAGGCAATTAAGAAGTCAGTTCTTTTATCATTGCCCTCATTCCAAATTTTAAGTGAATCCCATCTGTTTCACCTTCAAGCATCTATTGTACCAACATATCCTCTCACATCCTTCACCACTCATGATGTAAATTACCGTCATTTTCCACTTATACTTGTACAACAGTTCCATAGAGCTTTGCTTTCTTTTTGGTTCTTATTTAATCCATTATCCAAAATGTAGAAGAACTGGAATACTGCATTACTCCTCTGTTGACACTCTCCAGTTACTGCTCTATCCACTTTAGATAGAAAAAAAAACCCTAATTTGTCTTCCTTGACCTTTTCCACATGGTCTTGTGTTGTCTTCTTGACAGGTATCTTTTGTTTGTTTGTTGTCTGTTTGTTTTATTTTGCTTTGTTTTTGTTTCTTAGCACTCTGATACTACTTCCTAAACTCCAATGGAGGTAATAGATTCCTACTTTGTGAATCTTGAATTTGTAAATAATTATATTAATTCAGAATTAGATGATGGCTTCAATGTCACCATTTGTCATCATTTGAGTCACCAAGCATAAATAAATACTTAATCTGACTAAAAGATAGGTATTTATTATAAGATGATAGTACTTTGAAGTCTCCCGGAATGCTACTAAAATTTGTATTCCTAAAATTTTTCTTCAGAAAAATTCAGCTTCTACTTTGAACAGTCTCTCCTGGGCTTTTTCAATACCTACTTCCCCTTTATTTTTACTTTTTGCAGTTTTATATTTCTGCACAGCAGTCACATCTTCAGCAATGTTGTCACTGATCACTACTTGTTATCAAACACACCTTCATATGTGTTTTGTTTCTTGTTGACAACATCTCTAACCATACTCTACCACATGTAATATTCTTAACAAAATTTGAGTAAGATGTGGAATTTAGGTTGCTATATGTATGTAAAAACTCAGCTTAAAATACTTCCTGCACTAAAAGACTGTTGTGAAATTGTCTCTCCAAGAAATTCTGCACAAACAAGGCAAGAAAAATGTCCATGTCAGTAAACGTGCAATGTGGAAAGGAAAAAAGATGTGGGATCACACCCCTCTACAAAGAACTATAGGAAACCAAGGACTGCTAGAAAAGAACTAAGTAGCCTCTCCTGACTCTTTATTGTTTATCTGATATAAAGTGTTCAGCCCTAAAACCATATATACACAAAGACAACAGAAACAGATGCACCAAGTTGTTTTTATATGTATGAACATATATTGATTTAACATTAACAGTCAAAGAAAAATTGGTTATCAACTTTGTAAGAAAGGGAAATCATGAATGGTTTTGGAAGGAGGGTGCCAGGATGGACTGGAAGGAGGACAGGGAAGGGGTAAAAATGATATAATTCTATTTTTGATTAAGAATGGATTTTTTAAATTAACAAAAGAACTCTGTTTATAATTATAAAGGAAGTATGTTGTAATAAGCAAAATATGAATTTCTACTAATAGTATCAGAGTAATTTAAATATGTTCTTTTACTTATCAGAAAGAGTTGGGAAAACTAATAATTTTTCCATATACTTTTATTAGACTCATTTTCTTTTGTTTAGACCATTATGAAATATTTTTTATTACTTTTAACAACTTTTTTCATATTAAAAAATAAACCATCAGGTAAAGGACAATGCCCCTGCCCGCAGGGGCTTCCTAATTTACAGGAACTGAGGGGGATCCAAACCTGAGGAGGAATGGGCAAGAAAGAGGAGCGAGACCAAGCAGTGTCCTTGTCAAGGTCTGTTTATTGAGAGGAATGTACAGCATTTAAAGCTCTGAAGCAGGAATTGAAGCAGTAACTGAAGCGTAGAGCGGGGAGGGGGCTAGTACTGGAAGTGTCCAAGGACATAAGGTGAATCACTAAACTTCAAGATATTCTCCTTAGACAATGAGGCAACAGTCTTCTGGGGACATGTTCTTTGAAAAGGTCAAGCCCTTCTAAGGAATCTGCTCAAGAAAGGGTTCTAGCTTTGCCTAGTCCGGCAGTTCGGTCCCCGATATCTCTGCCTTTCTTTTTTTTTTTATTAACTTGAGTATTTCTTATATACATTTCAAGTGTTGTTCCCTTTCCCGGTTCCCGGGCAAACATCCCCCTATCCCCTCACCTTCCTTATGGGTATTCCCCTCCCCACCCTCCCCCCATTGCCGCCCTCCCCCCAACAGTCTAGTTCACTGGGGGTTCAGTCTTAGCAGGACCAGGGCTTCCCCATCCACTGGTGCTCTTACTAGGATATTCATTGCTACCTATGAGGTCAGGGTCCAGGGTCAGTCCATGTATAGTCTTTAGGTAGTGGCTTAGTCCCTGGAAGCTCTGCTTGCTTGGCATTGTTGTACGTATGGAGTCTCGAGACCCTTCAAGCTCTTCCAGTTCTTTCTCTGATTCCTTCAACGGGGGTCCTATTCTCAGTTCAGTGGTTTGCTGCTGGCATTCGCCTCTGTATTTGCTGTATTCTGGCTGTGTCTCTCCGGAGCGATCTACATCCGGCTCCTGTCTGTCTGCACTTCTTTGCTTCATCCATCTTGTCTAATTGGGTGACTGTATATGTATGGGCCACATGTGGGGCAGGCTCTGAATGAGTGTTCCTTCAGTCTCTGTTTTAATCTTTGCCTCTCTATTCCCTGCCAAGGGTATTTTTGTTCCCCTTTTAAAGAAGGAGTGAAGCATTCACATTTTGATCATCAGTCTTGAGTCTCATTTGTTCTAGGCATCTAGGGTAATTCAAGCATTTTGGCTAATAGCCACTTATCAATGAGTGCATACCATGTAGGTCTTTCTGTGATTGGGTTAGCTCACTCAGGATGATATTTTCCAGTTCCAACCATTTGCCTACGAATTTCATAAAGTCGTTGTTTTTGATAGCTGAGTAACATTCCATTGTGTAGATGTACCACATTTTCTGTATCCATTCCTCTGTTGAAGGGCATCTGGGTTCTTTCCAGCTTCTGGCTATTATAAATAAGGCTGCGATGAACATAGTGGAGCACGTGTCTTTTTTATATGTTGGGGCATCTTTTGGGTATATGCCCAAGAGAGGTATAGCTGGATCCTCAGGCAGTTCAATGTCCAATTTTCTGAGGAACCTCCAGACTGATTTCCAGAATGGTTGTACCAGTCTGCAAACCCACCAACAATGGAGGAGTGTTCCTCTTTCTCCGCATCCTCGCCAGCATTTGCTGTCACCTGAATTTTCTATATCCAGGGTTGTTTCTATGTGTTCTTTCTTGATTGCTTCTATTTCCATTTTTAATTCCTTCAACTGTTTGATTGTGTTTTCCTGGAATTCTTTCAGGGATTTTTGTGACTCCTCTCTATGGGCTTCTACTTGTTTATTTATGTTTTCCTGGAATTCTTTCAGGCACTTTTGCGATTCCTCTCTGTAGGCTTCTACTTGCTTATTAATGTTTTCCTGTGTTTCTCTAAGGGATTTCTTCACGTCTTTCTTAAAGTCCTCCAGCATCATAATCAAATATGATTTTGAAACTAGATCTTGCTTTTCTGGTGTGTTTGGATATTCCATGTTTGTTTTGATGGGAGAATTGGGCTCCGATGGTGCCATGTAGTCTTGGTTTCTGTTGCTTGGGTTCCTGTGCTTGCCTCTCGCCATCAGATTATCTCTAGTGTTACTTTGTTCTGCTATTTCTGACAGTGGCTAGACTGTCCTATAAGCCTGTGTGTCAGGAGTGCTGTAGAACTGTTTTCCTGTTTTCTTTCAGCCAGTTATGGGGACAGAGTGTTCTGCTTTCGGGCGTGTAGTTTTTCTTCTCTACGGGTCTTCAGCTGTTCCTGTGGGCCTGTGTCTTGAGTTCACCAGGCAGGTCACTTGCAGCAGAAAAGTTGGTCTTACCTGTGGTCCCAAGGCTCAAGTTTGCTCTCGTGGTGCTGCCCATGAGCTCTCCTCGGCGGCAGCAACCAGGAAGATCTGTGCTGCCGTTTCCGGGAGCTTCAGTGCACCAGGTTTCCAGATGGCATTTGGTGTTTTCCTCTGGAATCAGTAATGTGTGCAGAGTGCAGTCTCTTCTGGTTTCCCAGGCGTGTCTGCCTCTCTGAAGGTTTAGCTCTCCCTCCCACGGGATTTTGGTGCAGAGAACTGTTTATCTGGTCTGTTCCTTCAGGTTCCGGTGGTGTCTCAGGTGCAGGGGTCCTGCCGCTCCTGGGCCCCATCCCCGCCTTTCTTAAACTATCAGTGGAAAGTCTGGGGTATGTGCATCTACAACCAGCATCTGGTCAGTGAAGCCCCGTGTCTTAGGCTACACAGGTTGCCCCCACATCTGGCACTCTCACTTAAGTTCCATTATTTCCGCCAAGGTGGAAGTAGTGGTCTGAGATAGATCAGACATGCCTCACAGAGTGCCCAGCATGGCTATGGTGAGCCACTCTTGCAGTTAGGACTGCATGCCATTGGCTAGGAATGATCTTCTGCTTTAACACACCATTCTGGGCTATATGTGTGTGTTTTGTGAGAGTGGGCGACCCAGATCATGGACCCATGCTAATCCCATCTTAGGGTCACTTCACAGCGGTAAGGTGTGCGCCTGGTGTGTGGCACCATAATATTCCCGTCACTGACACTTCCACCACCAGCAACTGATTTTCCAGCCTGAGTTATAGGCTGTATTTAGGGCAGAGAAGTTGAGGCCAGCTGTGGGCGACCAAAGGGGAGCATCACACTTCCCGGTTGTCTCAGCCTCCTCACAACGGACGAGGTGATAATGGACCAAGACCTGCTTGGTAGCTAAATCCACCTGGGCCTTGATAAAATTAGTTAACTTTCTAAGCACCCATGGGTCAAAGGAGACAAGTAGCAGGAGTCCTATAAAGGGACCCAGGATACTTGGTAGAAGAGCGGTGAGCAGGGGAGAGGCAGAAAACCAATTTTTATGCCAGGCTGTACTCTTTTCTCTTTCTCTTTGTCTCTTTTGTAGACTTTCTCTAACTTTTTGTAGGCTGTTTTCTACTAATCCTGTCTTATCAGCATAAAAGCAACACTCCTCCTTGAGGACCGCACAGAACCCTCCCTGTTGGAGAAAGAAAAGATCTAATCCCCTTCTATTTTGTAACAACCTCAGCCAAGGAAGCGACTGAATCTTTAAGATAGGTTATTCCTTGTTGAAGCTCACTGATGTCCCTGTCTATGGCGGCACTGAGCTGATGATAACTCTGTTGGAAGGTGATCAGGGAGGCAACCCCGGTTCCTGTCCCCACAGCTGACAGACCTAGGAGTACTGCCAGAGTCATGTTGGTGATGGGCTCTCTCTTCGTAAGTGTGGAGGTGCCTCTTTCCCAGAACTGCAAGAACTTAGAGGAGTCATGAATAGTTAATCGTGGAAAAAGAAGGACAAGGACACAATAATCTTTTTCTGTTAAAAAAGTAGATGTTACCACAAAAGTTGTTAAGCCTGCAGAGCAGGCAAAATAAGTGCCCTTAGGGGCAGCAATGTATTTGGTCTGCGTGGTACCCACCACAGTCTTATTGCAAGTAAGTGTCAGGGGGGAGGGCGGAAACATATAGGGTCCTAATAGACAGAGGCCAATTCCAGAGACCTGTGAGAGCATTATTGTTGGTTCAGCATTTGCTGACCAGCGTAGGGAATGGGTCTCATTAGTAAAGGTGATGTTCCCAAAGGTTTCTAGTCCCTCGTAAAAGGAAGGGGAGGAGTGATAACAGACCCAGCAATCATCTAGGGCTATAGTAGAATTAATATTGGCAAGGGCTGGTAAGGAGCTATTAAGCATTTCTATGAGCATATTAACAGTAGAGGGGGGCCCATCAGGGAATGTGGGTTGATAAAGGGTCGAAGGAAATGATGAATTATTGGGTTGAGGTGTAGCCTGTAGAGAATCTCTCGAATGTGACCCAACCTTGGGTGCAGGATGTAAGTTAGTATTGGGCTCTATGGCCACTGGTGGTGTTTGTGGCCAGGTTTTAAGCAATTTAGTTTTTAGGGTGAGACCAAAGTTTCTATATTGTTTATATAAGCGAAGTCCCCACTTGAAACCTCGCTGTTCCCAATTTACCTTTTTCCCTGTTTCTGTAAAAGAGATCTGGATAAGATTACACCACCCGTTCAGGTCCGAGTCAGAGGAACATATGCTATTAAGGGGTTGTCGGCCTGGACTGGTGACCCGGGCATTGGGGAATTTTCTTTTAGCTGTGATATAATCCCAGGAAGAGCTGGGTTTCCAGTACATGTCTCCAGTAGTCTCACAGCCCCAGGAGGCACAGTAGAAATCAGTTTCATACCCACAGCCTTTGACCTTTGTACAATCTCTGTGGCCAGCAGGGCATAGATAAATTCCCCCAGTTTGAAGGGCCAATGTGGCTCTTCTGAGTGTACTACTGCAACCTGGGTCAGTACTGGGGTCTGCCAGCTCAGGGTCTTTTTCTTGGGGGGCAAAGATGTCAGGTGTGCCGTGATCAAGGTGAACTCCTAGGGCTAATTTGTAAAGATCTACCTCAAGATTGGGCCAGGGAAATAGTGCAGTGGTGGTGGAGTTGGCAGACACCACATCTCCAACGCCATTAAGAATCACTCAAGTATAGTTGAAGATTTGGTGACGCGATGTAGCAAGGGCAGACGTATGATGCTTCCAAGGATCCAGATGTAGGGGAACATGGTCAGCATGGTCTGTAATTAAGCATAGTTAAACTTTTCCTCAGGGTTGTCCCCTGGGTGGGTTAAAGGCCTTAACAAGACACTCGGGTAGCCAACTGGTGCCCCCAGTCTTTGAATCATAAATGCAGGCTGATCCACGTCCCCAAATGAGGACCGGATCAGGGGCACACCATTGGGATGTTAACAGGTCCTTCCATAGGACTCGTGCCTAATCATAAGAAGTATAGGTGTGCCACAGGCCGTTTGCTGCAGTTTTTCCATCCTTGTCCATGACAAGGTAGTTAAGGACAAAGAGTGCATGATTTATTAAACTTTTGTGATTACTGGGGAGGGGGAATAATATTCCCCCATTTGACTGTAATTTTTAAGGGTTTGATGAACTCTTTCAACTATACCTGTCCCTGAGGATTATAAGGAATGCCCGTGATATGTTTAATGCCAAATTGGGAGCAAAAGTTTTTAAAACTAGAGTTAATATATCCGGGTCCATTATCTGTTTTAATAATTTTAGGTTGTGGGAACACCACCAAGCAGTCTAGAACATGGCTAATAACGTGCTTGGTGGCCTCTCCTGCCTGCAGGGATGCAAAAAGAAAACCACTAAAGGTATCTATAGTAACATGAACATATTTTAACTTTCCAAAGGAAGAGATATGGGTAACATCCATCTGCCAAAGCTTTCCCGGGACCAATCCACGGGTGCTGACCCCCAGATGAGGGTCAGGTAGCAAGGTTACACAGCCTTTGCAATTATGAACTATCTGGCAGGCCTGTTCACGGGTGATCTTATACTTAACCCTAAGGGTGTGTGCATTAAGATGATGTAGATCATGTGCCTGTTGGGCCAGGGTCAATGTGGTTATAGAAGCCTCCTGGGCCAAGGCTACAAGTCGGGTGATGCAATCTACGGCATCATTGCCCTCGGCCAGGGGGCCCAGCAGGCCTGAATGTGCTCGGACATGTCCCACATAAAAGGGGTGAGAACACTTATGAATAAGCTTTTGTAGAGTGGCAAACAAAGGAACGGCATTGGTAGTGGGCCAAATATAAGGTACCATCTCCAGCAAGGGAGTGAAAAAGGCCAGATAAGAGCTATCTGTGTACAAGTTAAAGGGTGATCTGGGTAGGGTCTCAAATACTGCAAGGACAGCTCGGAGCTCTACCAACTGTGCAGAGTCTGAGGGAGCAGATATTTCATGTACCTTGCCATTAATGGAAAAGGTGGCCTGGCCATTAGAAGAACCGTTGGTAAAAACAAGATGGACCCCAGACAGGGGGCGAGTGCAAGTAACTTTTGGGAAAATAACAGGAACAGAAAGCTTACCAAAAAACTGAATTAATATATCTGGAGGATAATGATTATCTATCTTACCCTGAAAGGCAACACAGCTGATTTCCCATTCGTCCACGTGTTGACCAAGCCAGGAGGCCTGAGATGGGCTATAGGGAAGAATCATGACATCTGGATCTTTACTAAACAATTTATGTGACTGTTCTCTCCTAAGACGTATAATCTGTGCTACCAATAAGGGGTAGGTTGGCCGGACCTTGTTACGAGAGGCAGGCAAATGTACCCAATAGAGAGGACATCCTTGCCAGAGAACTGCAGTAGGGGCAAGGGGTGTGGAGAGGACTATAAAAGGTAATGGATGATGGGGGAAAAAATAAGCAATTTTTTGGTTAGCAATAGCCTCCTCGACCAAGGAGAGGGCCTCAGAGGCCTCAGGCGTAAGGCAACGAGGTGAGGTGGGATCAGAGTCGCCTCGGAAGATATCAAAAAGGGGCTTAAGCTGTCCAGTGGTGAGCTTTAAGTAAGGGCGAAGCCAAGTAATGTCGCCCAAGAGTCGTTGGAAGTCATTAAGTGTAAGGAGGGAAGTCCTCTTAAGCTGTACCTTTTGGGAAATAATCTTATGTGGAAAGAGCTCAAAGCCCAAGAACAATTGAGGTAGATGTATTTGTACCTTATCAGGAGCAACCTGAAGACCTCATTGCTGGAAGGCCTCTATAAGCTGTTGGGAGGATAAATGGACCATCTCAGGGTCCTTTCCTGACACAAGAATATCACCCATGTAATGAATAATATAAAGAGAGGGAAATTGGAGACAAAAGGGGTCAACAATTTGAGCAATATATCTCTGACAGAGGGTAGGACTGTTAGCCATGCCTTGGGGTAGAACTCGCCATTGGAATCGTGGCATAGGGCCCACAAAGTTGACAATGGGCACATTAAAAGCGAAACGTTTTCAGTCTTCAGGGTGTAATGGAATGGAAAAGAAACAGTCTTTTATATCAATAACAATTTTAAAATAACCTTTGGGGATAGCCACAGGGGAAGTAATGCCCCCATGGGCACCATGGTCTTATTTATTTCTCTGAGATCTTGTAATAACGGCCATTTTCCTGTTTTCTTTCTTATAACAAAAATAGGCGTGTTCCAAGGAGAGGTGGAGGGCTCGATGTGTCCTGCAGTCAATTGCTCCTGCACAAGCTCAAGAGCTGCAGTCACTTTGATACTAGAAAGGGGCCACTGAGCAACCCAGACAGCTTTGTCATCTTTCCAAGTAGTTTTGTCTGCTTGTAGTGCAGGTGGTGAGGTGGCTCTTAGGAAAAATTATGAGATCCTAATCCTGTGCGATCGTTTTTGGGAGAAGGTATTATGGGTGCTCTTATTCCTTGTTCCTTTTTGCCCAAGCCTTTTTCAGGATGGAATCCCTGTTGAAGCATTTGTCAAGTTACAATCTCATTTGGGCTGCACATAACCAAACCCAGTTGAGTTAATAAATCACGGCCCCAAAGGTTTACCGGGAGGGCTGCGACGACAAAAGGCCAGATCAAGCCTGAGGGTCCCTCAGAATCCTCCCATTTTAGGTACTTAGAACTTTGGAGAATACTTTTAGATTGGCCGATCCCTTCGAAATGTGTTAGTGAAGGCTGAAGAGGCCAAGATGAGGGGCATTGATCTTTAGATATGACAGTAGCATCAGCCCCATATCAACAATGCCCAGAAACCATTGGTTGTCTAGTTTAAGTTTAAGAGAAGGCCTTTCGTGGGTAATTGTCTGGACTCAAAAAGCATCTAAAGAGCCAGGTTGGGTAGCGCCGGTCTAACGGCAGGAGGAGAGCCTGGGCAATCCTTTGTCCCTCCTTTAAGGTCATAGGGCCAGAGGTGGCTGTAGCCAGTACCCATATTTCTCCGGTGTAGTCATTATTGACCACCGTGGGGGTATGATGACTCCCTGCAGGGCAGACAAGGCTCGCCCCATGATCACGAAAAAGGTATTAGGAGGCGGGGGGCCAAACATTCCAGTAGGAACAAATTGTGTGCCGTCTTCAGGCCTCAATACTGTATCGGAGGTGGCACACAAGTCCACTCCTGAGCTTCCTGAGGTAGCTCTGAGGAAAGGAGGAGAATGTTTGGCCCTGGGGCAGTTATCTGAGAGGCCATGGAGGTGGACTGGAAGTGAATGGTTCTCGCCCTCCTCCCCCAAGGAGGGCCCCTCCACACGTTTCCCTGAAGGGGCAGGAGGAGATTAGCCTAATGTTTTCCTCTCTTACAGCGAGGGCTTTGTGTGGCCAACAGGGGACCAGGGAGGTGGAGAGCCGATATCTTATCCAAAGAATCTCTCATTCTCTGGTCCGTCCTCTGAATCAATGGGCATTGTCTAGCAAAATGTCCTGGCTGACCACATTTAAAACAATTTTTATGGGAGGTTGGGCCTTTAGCTACTTGAAGAGCCGCTCCGATAGCCAAATTGATGCTCTGGGTGACCTTATGTGAAAACATATCAACATTGGCGCAAAGCCTGACCAAATCATGCAGCGCTTTATTTTTTGTTAGTCCCTTAAGGAGGGACTTGCAAGCCGAATTAGCATTTTGATAAGCAATTTGTATAAGGAGATTATTGTCCTCTTCTCCGGGACCCAAAACCCTTTCTGCAACCTCCTACAATCTAGCAACAAATTCACTAAACGGTTCTTGAGGGCCCTGAATGACTTTAGTTGTAAGGGTCCCTTTGGAGAAGACACCCTCCAGGCCCCCAGGGCGACCTCTTTAATTTGAGCCAGGAAGCCTATAGGTAGCCTGAGCTGACGGCCCTCTGACATGTATTTTCCTTGTCCAGTAGTTTGTCAAAGGTCCAAGCTGCCTCTGGGGCCTGGGGATCTTTCTGATTCCTTCCCACTTACGTCTGGCAGAGGTCGAAAAAGTCAGCTTTCTATGACAAAAACTGTCCACGAGAGAGAACTGCCTGAGTTGCTCTGAACCATTCTCCCGGGGTGAGGTATCCACCTCCTGAGAGGGCTTCAAGCATGCATTGTGTAAAAGGGGCATTAGGGCCATAGGTCCTAACAGCATTATTAAGTTCCTTAAGGGGCTAATATCTGGTCCTTCAATAATGAACCAAGGACAAACTTCAGGTATAAAGATAAAAAATTTAACAAGATCCTTTTTCTTAACTCTAACTCCCCTTTCCCTGAGGGAAGCCTTCAAGTCTTTAACAAAGACCGCTTCCTTAGACAGCTTTTGGCCTATTCCTAATGAGACAGAAGTCCTTCTTACCTGTTCTCGACTTTCTCTCATGAGTGGCAAGAGTGCGTGATCTACGAGCAGCGACACGGTGCGTTCACTTCCGATTCGAGTCAGTCCACAGTGTCTGTCTGCTTGGTTCCCCGGCCGGGGTCACAAAATCGCCTTCTGTCCAGAGAGGATCTTTGCCTCTGGTCCCTCTTTGGGCGCCACTTGCCCCTGCCTGCAGGGGCTTCGTAATTTACAGGAACCGAGGGGGATCCAAACCTGAGGAGGAATGGGCAAGAAAGAGGAGTGAGACCAAGCAGTGTCCTTGTCAAAGTCTGTTTATTGAGAGGAATGTACAGCATTTAAAGCTCTGAAGCAGGAATTGAAGCAGGAACTGAAGCTTAGGGTGGGAGGAGTACTGGGAAGTACCCAAGGACATAAGGTGAATCACTAAACTTCAAGATATTCTCCTTAGACAATGAGGCAACAGTCTTCTGGGGACATGTTCTTTGAAAAGGTCAAGCCCTTCTCAGGAATCTGTTCAAGGAAGGTTTCTGGCTTTGCCTAGTCTGGCAGTCCAGTCCCCGACAGGACAACCTAAGATGATTCTTTAAGCCAGTTTTTTAGGCCAAACTCACAACTGCCTATCTTCACTTGATGAAGTGGCAGGTCAAAGTTATTTATTCTCTGTCTGTCTGTCTGTCTGTCTATCTATCTATCTATCTTTGTGGGGTGTTAGCAACAAAACAATAACAGTAGAAAGAATGATTTCCAAAGTCCCTTATGGTCACTGTGATATTATTTTGAATATTAACTTGAATCTTTATGAAAAGAATTTGCAAGAAAATAGGAAAGGCATATGAAGGCAAATGGAGGTCAAAGATCAAAGGTGGATGAATTTCTTGACCACTATCCTCCTCATAGACATATTTGAGGGCACTGTCTTATAACATTAAGTCTATTACCATGCCTGCTTTTGCAAGAGTGCAAAATCAGAACTCAGGCCTTTTTGCTTTCACTTTACTCACTGAGTCAACCCCTGCATTTGTCAGGGACACAATCTTACATCTTCAGATAGCTGATGATACAGTAACAGATTTTCTATATCAATATTTATTCCAGTTCACAATTTTATTTCAAGTAGGTATCATAACGTCAGCTGCTTTACATTTTAATTTGTTATTTCCAATGAAAGACTCAAAACAACACTTAGCAATCCAATCAAGGGCCTTAGCCATGATGTTTGAACTTAGTATTTGGCTGAAATATTCAGTCTCCCTGACATGCCTTAAGAGTCTTGAGAGTCTACATTTTGGCATGCCATTTGTAACTTTAAATATAACATGTTCTCTTCTAAGAAACAACGGACGGAAGGCAGAAAATATATTTAATACTTTAAGTCTGATAAAGAATATCTGATATTCTTATTTACATTCTTTTCATCATTAAATAATGAAATTTTACTTATCTAAATAAAATGTAATCTTGATTCAATTTATAAAGAGAGCAATAAAAATATTTGTCCATTTCAAAATGTACTGGTCACTTATAGATTACAATAAAGTACCGCCAAGTCACTCAGCTCTGAATCTAAATCACATTCGCCATTGGTAATGGTGCTATAGAGAAGAAAATATGTACTAGTTAACAATAATTTAAATAAAACAAAATCCAATTTCTTCTATTTCATTCCAAATTATGTTGAACATTAGTGAAGAAACACATACAATCTGATAGGTATTCTTCACAGATGATATGAGCCAATTCAAGCCAAATTAAATTATAAAGGTAGGTTTGTTGAGAGAAGCTGTTGGTGTGATTTCACTAGTAGCATAGGAGGATATCAGTGATGTTACAATGCAGAGGGAGACAAAGGGGAGGGCAGAGAAGAAGAAAGTGTGTGGGGAGAGGAGAGAAGAGAAGCTAGGAAGAAGGGACACACACACACACACAGAGAGAGAGAGAGAGAGAGAGAGAGAGAGAGAGAGCACAGCACAGCACAGAGGGGTGGGGGGAGAAGAGGAGAGGCCAGCCAGAAACAAGTGGAGAGAGAAGGGGGAGAGGGAGGGGATGTGAGATAAGAGACAGGGAAAGAAGGAGGCACAGAGTAAGAGGGTATGAGAGTAAGAGGATAAGAACATAAGAGTGAGGAAGCAGGTAAAATAGCCCCTTTTAAAGTGAGTCAGGCATACTTGGCTGTTGCCAGGTAACTGGAGCAAAACCTAGAATGAATGCTAACACCATGTGCCTGGATTATATAATAAAGAGCTACTTTGTAAAAGGAAGCCTAGCCACTGGAATTGAAGGTTCAGCACAGAGGGCAGAATATATCAGCCATGCCCTGCAACAGGTAGGGACTGAGAGATGCTAGGATAACCTGGAGACCAGGTCCACTTTGATATTGTAAGGTCTTATTATTCGCCAAAGAATAATGCTATGGACTGAAATAATATATAAATTCAAAGACTGTTTTTTATTCTGCAGAAACCCAGCATGCTGGGGTCTCCCCATTATCAATATGCAGAGGCACGCAAATGAGCTTGTAGGCCTGATTTAAAGCACATTAGGAAATTCCAGGATAGGTGATCTCTATGTAGGGTCCATATCTACAGATATTCTATTACCAGGGTATGATGGCTGTAAACTTGCTGGGGGGAGGGAGGTCTGTGAACTGTTACTGAGAAAGTCTCTAAGGAAGTTTAGAAATTCCTGCTGACACATTGTCCTTGTCTCAGGCCAGGTAGCTGGGACATTCCATTACCTGGACATGAAGACTAGAGGCTAGGATTTTTCTCTATTAGGTATTAACTTGCCTGGCCTTGCCTGGACTTGACCAGTTCTTGGGCCTAGTCTCCTTAACTGCCAATTTGAAGCTTTTCATGGAGTCAACCTGTCTCATCGCTCTCAATATGTTATATATGCACCTCAGTGGCTTGTCCCAGATCTGAAACCCAGGAGAATCAAACCAACAAGTTTCCTGCTCACCTACTGGTGATGAGCTGAACTGTGCTTGATAAAGAGATGGTTATGTTATGAGCTTGTTTTCTCACCCTCAGAGACAGCATGTCTACTTCCTGCTTCTCCCACAAGGTCTTATCCATGCCCTTATTTCCATAAGTAGAAGGGATCAGCTCCCAGCTTTCTCATGTTTTAACTGCCACATATGTATGATACTGAACTTCTGTGTGTATTCTCTTCATAGAACAATGTAAATCAGTCTTTGCTAACTAAATCCAGGCTCTTTTCTCTGTTTTTCTGCAGTATAATCCTTAGTGTCTTCCCAAAAGGGATGTCAGCCCCTTCCTTCCTTCTTGCATCATTGGCTTTCCTGCTTTCCTCTCCTGATTGGGTATTCCTCATATTTTTCAAATTTAGAGAGAGAGAGAGTGAGAGAGAGAGAGAGAGAGAGAGAGAGAGAGAGAGAGAGAGAAACAGAGACAGAGACAGAGACAAAACTATCCATGTCAATGAGATACTTTAAATTAATGAATGGATTCCATGTTTTGCAGGCATGATGGCTACCTGAGTTCAATTCCCAGAACATTATAAAAAGGTTAGCATAAAAGTATGTTGTAATCACAATTTTAGGGAGATAGAGACAGGAGGATCCCTGGGGTTCTCTGGCTAGTTATTGTAGTCTGATTCATAAGCTCTAGGCCAACAGAGACCCTTTTCAATGGAAGTGAATGGCATACACGAGAATGATACATAAGGTGCCCTGTCTGCCTCTGTCTCTGTCTCTCTCTGTCGCTCTGTCTCTATATCTCTCTGTCTCTCTGTGTCTCTTTCTCTGTCTCTGTCTCTCTCTCTCTCTGTCTCTCTCTCTCTCTCTCTCTCTCTCTCTCTCTCTCTCTCTCTCTCTCTTTCCCTTCCTCCCTCCCTCTCTGTCTGTCTCTCTCCAAATGAGTCTTTGAACTCCATTGTGTTGTGTTTTATGAAAAGATAAAGAGAGAAGGAATTTGTTTGGTGGACTGTGGTCATTTATAGGGGGGGGGCGGTGTCTCTGTGAGCCCATGCTGAAGGCATCCCTTCCCATTGGAGGGCCAGCCAAATGGTGGTATAGTATGAAATAAAGTTTATTCAGCGCATGGGGAGGGCAGTTGAGAGGAGGGCAGAGAGAGGGGTGAGGGGAATATATATAGTATGGATCTAGAGAAATAGCTCATAGTTAAACCGTGTGCTGCTCTGGCTAATAGTTAAAATTTCTTTCAGTTCTTGCAGAGGGAACCAAATTTGATTCCCAGCACCTATACGGAAGCTAGCAGATGTCTGTTACTCTAGTTCCAGGGGATCTAACCAGTTCTCCTGGCATTCACAGGCACCACACAGCATGTAGTACACAAATGCATGTAAGGAAAAAACTCATACTTACAAAAATATTAAATTATTAAGAAAGAATATATAATTTTTTCTATGTTCATAAATTTTGCATGGAAGCTATTCTGCTTCTATCCATATTTAGTATACATGCAAATATGTTATCGGCTCTTTGTCTGTAATGCAACATTCAATATATTGTGTGGACTATAACAGATCACCAACCAGACCACTCAGATGAGATGTTTCGAGATGAGAGAATTGAAAACATCTCTCAATTTCAACTTAAACTTGTGGTGAGCATAGCTCTTTATTATAATGTGATTCAGCACCCTTACTACCAGCACACCCAGATTTCAAAATCTTTAGGGAACAAAAATTTGTTTTTAACCAAAAGTAAATATTAGAGCTAATTAACCATGACAAGAATCCTGAATTAAACCCATGGAAATGTGTGATACTTATGAAACATTGCATCATGTAAATATTTTTGTAAATGTGTAACTGTCTGGCATCAGGTCCATTCACAACCTTTTAGTACTTGCAGCTTTGCCCAATAAAGTAGTTAATATTTAGAGGTCTATGGCCAAAATTTTTATTGGAGAAAAGAAATCAACAGTGCTTTGAGATTCCTGAGCAATTTAAAGATTCCAATTCAACATTTCGAAGACATTCAATATAATTCAAAATAACTATATTGGCAAAATCAGGTATATACAAGCTGCTGAAGTCAATGCATTATCTGTCATAGGGTATTTTTACATATTGACAACTCTGTGTATGTATGTATGTGTTATGTATGTATTATGTATGTATATGTATGTGTTATGTTTTTTTCAAAATCTCCAGCCTAGTATAAACAACTATCCCTCTTCATACAAAACATTCTCTGTGAAGCCTCCACATATTCAAGATTATTTTTTTGGATATAAATTCTATTATTCTTTCATTGTATAGTTTCATACACCCAATTGTGTGTGAGTGTGTGTGTGTGTGTGTGTGTGTGTGTGTGTGTGTGTGTGTGTTAAACCCAAGGATATCACTTGTGTGATTCAGTGATTCTCTACATATGAGAAGAAAAGTAAATGGACTGTGGGTATATAAAACTAAATATCTTTGAAATAAGAATAAGTAATGGACATGTTAGGAATCCAAGACTTCATTTTACCTCTACCACCATGTTTTTGTTAATTTTTATATTAAGTATTCCTTTTAAACTATAAAACTTATAATTAAGGTATACATTCCATATATGCAATATCAATATTAATAGATTCCAATCTTCTACGTAGGCTTTTAAATTTTACCTTTGTCTCTAACCTGGTCATGGAAACATAAGGATGTAGGACTAGGCCCCTGAGTGACACTACAGAGAAAAGAAAGTCCATCTGAGGGTGGAAGGGCGGTGCTTTGGTGAAGATTAAGGTAAAAAGAAAGGTCAGAGACAAAACTTTGTGGGACAGTACATGCCAGCCAGCTAGACATTAGTCCCTGGGTTGAATCACCAGAGCCAGAAGAAAAAATATTGAAAAAGGGTGGAGGGGATGAAAACTTAAGATTGAACCACTAAGGCTGCAAGTGAAAAATTACTAAAATTTTCAGTCTTTAGTATTAGTTCTATTTCTGCTGGAATTATCTTTTCTTTTCTTTGCCATTTGTAACTTAGAATAGTGCAATTGAATGATGAAAGCTCACATTATAGGCACAGAACTTTTGTCTCTCCAGTGAGGTGGCTATAGTTTGTGTTACTTCCCTGAGCATGGGTAAGACTGCACAATCTCTCACAACTGTCTAACTAATTCCAGGTATCAATGACAAGCTAAATTTAAAAGCCTGTGTAGAAGATTGGAATCTATTAATATTGATATTGCATATATGGAATGTAACATTTGAAGTATCTTCATATTTTACATACTATGTTTAAATATAGCAATATAATACATGGGACATGCATGGGATACCTCTCTGCACTATTTACTTGTGTACAGGACGGAATAAGAATCTGTAGAGAAATCAACAATATGATTACATGCCAGCATAATGTGACAAGGACAGCAACTCCTTCTATATACACATCAATCATGGCAGATCAGAAATGAATGCACAGCTTTATTCAGAAATGTCTTGCAAAATTGCTTTAGAACACGGAGCCATAAAGCTCTTAGTTTAATGATTTGGTAACATTTTACAGATTTGCTTAAAACACGTTGCTTTCCAGACTGTGTTAATAGACTCCAACAGTGCTTGCCAACACACTCATCCTAAACAATTACATTAAGATCCATAAGGCCATGTTTACAGTTCTGAGAAGCGACTGTATTGTTAATGGGCCATAAACTATCCTCTGATTCAATGCGTTGGCTTTTTGAAAATTGTGTAATAGTCAATGGAAAATTTCCAACATCTACTTGGCATGCAAGTAGAATTGGCTTCAGGGAAATAAAACTGAATGCTGAGAAGTATCCTTTTCACACATTTCCGATCTGATGTGAATATATATATTTAAAAGAAGAACAATTTAAACAATTTTGAAAGATCTTGACTACAGTTTACAACACTTTTATATGTTATGGCTATGAGTAAATATCATGATAAACCATAAAAAAAATTTCTATGTGTACAATATTCTCAATTTCTCCTCAAATGTTCTTTTAAATCTCTTGTGTAATGGCTGCATCAGTGAGTCCCAAATAGTCTGTGAATAGACATTTATTGCAGCTTCAGGATTCTCAGGCCTGCTATAATCTGAGGCTGTTTTCTGGTTGCCAACCAAAAAGCTGAGCTAGTTAAACGACTGTTTTAAACCTTTCTGTGGAATTGGGCTGCTCTGATAACAGTTTTCAATCTTTTAATCTCCTTGCATTTTCCTCTTAGATTCTATTGTCTACATTTGTGCTCCATTCACTGCTTATTCTACAGACAGCTTTCCAGTGTTGAGATATTTCTCAGTTCCCTTATACAGATGGTTCCACTTTCTCTTACTGATACTTTCCATTTATCTCAATGTGTTTTTAAAATTAATTCACATCATGTTTTGCAAGCCTATTCCTTGATTAGCTACATTTCCTTGATGCTGAATATCATTGCAGCTTTATAATAGGTCAATGATTCTATCATTTGAAACTTATATATCATAATGCATACAAAGTTATGCTGGTTCCTCAGCAGATATAAGAATATAAGAAGCAAGAATCAATAAATTAGTTTCATATGCTATATGTATTAATATATAATTATAAAGCTGAAATGATATTTGGCATTGAGGAAATGTAACTAAATAAGTAACAGGCTTCCAAAGCATGGTATGAATTAATTTTAAAAAGACATTGAACCCAAATCCCATGGGGAAGAGGGCTGAACACCCAGGAGTGAAGACATCATGAGACTGCAGGACAGACTGCCACTTCTGCACACCTCTGTCCACATCCCCGGGCCAAAGGGAAACTGCAGAGTGCCTCTGGCCTGGTCTGTGCCCAGGATCAAACTGAACTGCACCCGAACCCCGTGGGGGGGGCAGTTGGACCCTTAGAAATGGGGACACTCCTGAGAAGTCAGAGGAGACTACCCTCTGCCCACAGTCCAGAGCCAAGAGGGATTTGCCTACTACCAACTGGGTGGAATGACCTAGGAGAAATCAGGAGCAGGACCCTTTGAATCCTGCCTGTGCCTAGAGCTGGAAGCCAGTCTCCAGGAGCACCACTAAAACTGAGTTAAGAGATAAGATGCACTTTTCTGTTACCAAGTGACCTGCCTGGTAGATTCAGGACACCCAGAGGCAGAAGTCCTCTGGGTCAGGGCACTTCCTGTTTCTGGCTCTGCCCGAAGAGCCATCTGATACCATCCCATGGTTCCCTGCACCCAAATCCCATGGAGAAGAGAGCTAAACACCCAGGAGTGCAGACATCCTGAGACCGCAGGACAGACTGCCACTTCTGCATACCACTGTCAACATCCCTGGTCCAAGAGGAAACTGCACAGTGCCTCTGGACACAGGAATATAGGAAGAGAGAGCCGCTGGTACCTGCAGTTTTAGTCTGCACACAGGACCGGACTGAACTGACCAAACAGCTCCTGCACCCAAATCCCATGGGGGAGAGAGCTGGACCCTTAGAAGTATGGACATTCCTGAGAAATCAGAGGAGACTACCCTCTGCCCACATCCCAGACCCAAGAGGGGATCGCCTAGTTCCAACTGTGTCCCCTGGGTGCAAGGACCTAGGACCAATGTGTGCTTTGAGCTTTAGTAAGGTTTCTTTTACGAATGTAGGTACCCTTGCAATATCATAGATATTTGGGATTGAGAGTTCATCTTGATGGATTTTTCCTTTGATGAATATGAAGTGTCCTTCCTATCTTTTTTAATAACTTTTGTTTGAAAATCAATTTTATTTGGTATTACAATGGCAAATCCAGCTTGTTTCTTTGGGCCAATTGCTTGGAAAGTTGTTTTCCAGCTATTTACTCTGAGGTAGTGTCTGTCTTTGTTGCTGAGGTATGTTTCCTGCATGCAGCAAAAAGCTGGGTCCTTTTTACTTATCCACTCTGTTAGTCTATGTCTTTCTATTGGGGAATTGAGTCTGTTGATGTTAAAAGATATTAAGTAATAGTGATTTTTGCTTCCTGTTAATTTCATTGTTAGAAGTGGAGTTATGTTTGTGTGTCTCTCTTTTGGTTTCATTTTCATTAAATTCTAAAAAGTCTTTAATTTCTTTTTTATTTCTTCCTTTACCAAGTTTTTGTTGAGTAGAGCATTGTTCAGCTTCCATGTATATGTGGGCTTTCTGTCATTATTTTTGTTTTTGAAGACCAGTTTTAGTCTGTGGTGATTTGATAGGATGCATGGGATTCTTTCTATCTTCCCGTATCTGTTGAGGCCTTTTCTTGACTGATTATATGGTCAATTTTCATTTAGGTACCATATGGTGCTAAGAAGTAGGTATGTCCTTTTGATTTATTTTGTAATGTTCTAAAAATATCTGTTAGATCCATTTAGTTCATAACTCCTATTAGTTTCTCTATGTTTCTGGTTAATTTCTGTTTCCATGATCTGTCCTTTCATGAGAGTGGGGTGTTGAAATCTCCTGCTATTATCTATAGTGTGAGGTGCAATGTGTTTTTTGAGCTTTAGTAAGGTTTCTTTAATTAATGTAGGTGCCCTTGCATTTGGAGCATAGAATGCAAATCGAACCATTCTTATCACCATGTACAAAGCTAAAGTCCAAGTGGATAAAGGACCTCCACATCAAACCAGATACACTCAAACTAACAGAAGAAAAAGTGGGGAAGTGTCTAGAACACATGGGCACTGTGGAAAATTTTCTGAACAAAACACCAATGGCTTACGTTCTAAGATCAAGAATCAACAAATCGAACCTCATAAATC
This sequence comes from Rattus norvegicus, assembly GCF_021556685.1. Taxonomy (NCBI): domain Eukaryota; kingdom Metazoa; phylum Chordata; class Mammalia; order Rodentia; family Muridae; genus Rattus; species Rattus norvegicus. The sequence continues at coordinate 18,112,816 of NC_141535.1, read as the reverse complement.
TGCAAAGCTTCTGTAAGGCAAAAGTCACTGTCATGAGGACAAAACAGCATCCATTGGGATAAGATCTTGACCAATCCTACATCTGATACAGGGCTAATATCCAAAATATACAAAGAACTCAAGAAGTTAGAGACTCCAGAGAGCCAAATAACCCTATTAAAAATGGGCTACAGAGCTAAACAAAACATTCAAAGCTGAGGATTATCGAATGGCCAAAAAGCACATAAAGAAATGTTCAAGATCCTTAGTCATCAGGGAAATGCAAATCAAAACAACCCTGAGATTCCACCTCAAACCAATCAGAATGGCTAAGATAAAAATCTCAGGTGACAGCAGGTGCTGGTGAGGACGTGGAGAAAGAGGAACACCCCTCCATTGTTGGTGGGATTGCAAACTGGTACAACCACTCTAGAAATCAGACTGGTTGTTTCTCAGAAAATTGAACATTGTACTACCTGAGAACCCAGTTCTACCTCTCCTGGGTATATACCCAAAATATGCTCACAAACAACCAAGACACATACTCCACTATGTTCATAGCAGCTTTATTTTTAATAGCCAGAAGCTGGAAATAACCCTGATCCCCTTCAACAGAGGAATGGATTTTTAAAAATGTGGTATGTCTACACAATGAAATACTACTCAGCTATCAAAAACGATGACTTCATGAGATTCACAGGCAAATGGAATGAACTAGAAATTATAATCCTGAATGAGGTAACCCAATCACAGAAAAACACACTTAATATGCAATCATTGAAAAGTAGATATTAACCCAGAAGCTGGAACTATCCAAGAAGCAATCCGCAGACCATAGGAAGCTCAAGAAGAAGGATGACCAAAATGTGGATGTTCCCACTCCTTCCTAAAAGGGGAAAAATATATATCAATAGGAGGGGATATGGAAGAAAAGTTTAGAGCAGTGACTGAAGGAACAGCCATTCAGAGTGTGCCCCACATGTTGTCCATATATATACAGCCACCAAAATTAGGTAAGATTGATGAGCCTAAAAAATGCATGCTGAAAGGGACGGGATATAGATCTGTCCTGAGAGACACATCCAGAGCATGTCCAATACAGAGGTCAATGCTAGCAGAAAACCACTGAACCAAGAACAGGACCCCCTTGGTGATGGGGAATTAAGGGAAGGATTGAAAGAGTTGAAGTAGCTTGCAACCCCATAAGAACAATAATGCCAACAAGCAGAGCTCTCAGGGACTAAACCACTGGCAAAAGACTATACATGGACTGACCCAGGGCTCCAACTGCATATGTAGCAGAGAATAGACTTGTTGGGGCACCAGTGGAAAGGGGAGCCCTAGGTCCTGCCAAGGTTGGACCCCCAGTTCAGGGGGATATCGGCGGGGGAGCAGTAAGGGGGATGTATGTGGGGGAATACCTGTATGGGGAAGGGGTAGGGGATGGGGATTTATGGATAGGAAACCAGGAAATGGAATAACATTTGAAATATAAGTAAAGAAATATATCTAATAAAAAATTTTTTCAATAAAAAAGACATTGAGATAAATGAAAATTATGAGTAAGAGAAAGTGGAAGTGATATATATCATCTCACCCTTCATTTTTGGGTCTCTTAATTGATGGGTAGTTGCCAATGCTAAAGGCAGTGATAACGTGAAAGTACTGCTGGTCCTCAGCACAGTTGCTGACCTAACACTGACATTGAAGACAGTAATGATGATAGTTAATGTCTGTTTTCTGCTTGTTGCAGTCTAGACACCATTAGAGGCATACAAATACCATCTCATGTATCTAAACAGTATCTAAATTCAAAACTAATTATAACCAGTAATTTATGGGAAAAAAGATTTAAAGAGTAATGTCAATAAGTTGTAGATTCCAACTTCAAATCAAATCATTCCGATTCTAGAACCCATACTTACCCACAACGATCAAATAATGAAACTTGGAGAATTCTCTAAAATTGCTATAATTTACTTTACTTTGTCTCCCCACTGTGACCTTCTCAGGAAGCTATTACCAATTATTAGTCTTGAAATTGCATAATACCCAAGACCATAAAACTGGTTCATTTTCATAACTATGAGGACCCAGAAGTAACCATTCAGACAGTGGGTACCCTAATCTCAAGTCTTCTGGTAAGAGCTTGTCTAGGCTCAACTTGAATAGGTTACAGTTCAGAAAAGACCCACATTCATTATTCCTAAATTGTATACTCTCATGTTGCTTTGAAGATACTATGAACATTTTGTCTATTTCCTTGGAAACTCAATAAATATGCTGCTTTTACTTTTTTTTTAATTTAAAGATATATATATATATATATATATATATATATATATATATATATATATATATACTGTAGCTGTCTTCAGACACACCAGAAGAGGGCATTGGATCTCTTTACAGATGGTTGTGAGCCACCATGTGGTTGCTGGGAATTGAACTCGGGACCTCTGGAAGAGCAGTTGGACTCTTAACCGCTGAGCCATCTCCCCAGCCCCCTGCTCTTACTTTTTATATTGGATTTTTGACCCACTGAATAATCTTCTTGTGTCAATAACATAATGCAAAATTTATTTACTTGTGGATGAACATGTTAAAAACTTGATTTTCCTGTTTGCATGCTCAATTATAGCTTATCTGTGCTTTGGATTGATCTTTTTGATTTACTGAAAAAAACATTACCCTTGTCCCCAATGGATAAATATCATTTATCTAGAAGCCAGAAACACAAGGATAGCATTAGGATGTAGCTCATTGGTGAAATACTTGTCTGATATATCCAGGGGGTAAAATTATAATGTCAATACTGCACAGGGTCAAGACAATGTGAGATATGGGTCCTGTAATTGTATAATAATCTAGTACTTTTACAAAGTGTTTATTATTGTCAGAATAATTAGAGTCACCATAACAATTGTAATATAAATAAGAAATACCCAATTTAGTAAAGAAGGAGAAAAACAGTCAATCAAATAGATTTAAACATTAAATCTTCTAATAGCAAAGAATTTTGTGAGTGAGCAAATAATTTTCTAATTCCTAAAACTTACATAATTTTCTTCTAAATTTCTATAAAATAGTGAGATATGTAAGTCCCCCAGAACTCTCCCATTATATATATTCTCTGAAATTATCATAGATGCTAAAATTCAACTACTTTAACATCATAGACCTCTGGGAAAATTATAACTATAGTGTTATTAGGTTTTTATTTGCTTGGACTTACCAACAATTTATTAAAACCCATTCCCTTTGCTTTTTTTTATAGTATAACACATGTCACCATAAATGCAGCTTTGTCTTTAGGATGCAAGTCATGTTATTATTCAACATATATAAAATATTTGGTTTCATACAAAACCATCAACATAAGTGTTTCTAACAGCTTTGTTCATAATACCCAAGACACCAAAACTGCCAATCAATCTATTATTTTTCTTCTATTCTATCCTGAGAACTCTGAATTATACTGCAATAGTCAATCATTTAACTATAATTCACCAAATACTCATCTTCACTGTCTTCCTCTATCCCACACTTTTCACATCTTCACCATTCTCTCCATATATGTTTAATTGTGCAGATGATGTATCTTCCTCTGCACCAAGCCTTTACCACCCTACTTATATACGTAACCATTGCTTACCCTCTTTTGAGATTTACTATGTGTCCAGCTTTATTCTATTCAGGCATCATAATAACGCATTGTTGCCAGGAGCCATCTAGGAGAAGCTAAAAGTTAGCAAGTGATCTTCCTGAGAAGATTTAATCCACTTCTGATTAAAATATATGACGGATTTGCTCCTGCAGGCAAGGTCCAGGAGAATTTCATTTTAGAAAATATTCCTGCTATTAATTTGATATTCCTGTTGCATATATATATATATATATATATATATATATATATATATATATATATATACATATATATATATATAATCACTAGGTATTAGCCCACCCTTTTTTTTTCCTTTTTGCTGCTTGCTGGTTGGCTCATATGTAGCCAGTTTTTTTTTCTTTTTTTCTTTTTTTTTCCTTTTCTCCATCTTTATTAAATTGGTTATTTCTTATTTACATTTCAATTGTTATTACCTTTCCCTGTTTCCAAGCGAACATCCCCCCAACCACTCCCCCTCCCTTTTTCTTTTATTAACTTGAGTATTTCTTATATACATTTCGAGTGTTATTCCCCCTCCCTTTCTATCGGTGTTCCCCTCCCCATCCTCTCCCCATTACCGCCCTCCCCCAACAATCCTGTTCACTGGGGGTTCAGTCTTGGCAGGACCAAGGGCTTCCCCTTCCACTGGTGCCCTTACTAGTCTATTCATTGCTACCTATGCAGTTGGAGTCCAGGGTCAGTCCATGTATAGTCTTTGGGTAGTGGCTTAGTCCCTGGAAGCTCTGCTTGCTTGACATTGTTGTTCAATGGGGTCTCAAGCCCCTTCAAGCTCTTTCAGTCCTTTCTCTGATTCCTTCAACGGGTGTCCCATTCTCAGTTCAGTGTTTTGCTGCTGGCATTTGCCTATGTATTTGCCATATTCTGGCTGGTTCTCTCAGGAAAGATCTACATCCTGCACTTCTTTGCTTCCTCTATCTTATCTAGTTTGGTGGCTGTATATATATGGGCCACATGTGGGGCAGGCTCTGAATGGGTGTTCCTTCAGCCTCTGTTCTAAACTTTGTCTCCCTATTCCCTCCCAAGGGTAATTTTGTTCCCCTTTTAGAGAAGTGAAGCATTTGCATTTTGGTCATCCTTCTTGAGTTTCACCTGTTCTATGCATCTAGGGTAATTGGAGCATTTGTAGCCTACCCTTTTTAACAGATTTCTGCAGAACAACAAAAATATACTATCCTGTAGTAATGCTATAGAGACAAAAAGATGACTTCTTAATTCTTTATGATGATCCTATAATAATTCATAAAATTATATTAATAATTACTAAGCTCTTTTATAATAGGACTGCTAATAAATCTTTTCTGATTCAAATTGCAATAACAACTCTGTCAGTACTCCTGTGTCACAAGTTAATGGCTTTTGAGATAACAAGTAGGCATCTACCTCTCTGAGCATATTCCAAGAGGTGGTAAAACCATTAATAAAAGGTCATAAAAATGGAACTAAGAATTTACTATAGGTGCAAGGACAGAAGATAAAATATTGACTGGCTTTATTTATATAAAACTTTACTAATACTAAGTCACAAAAAGTTATGATTTTTAATGTTTGAAGAACATGTAGAGCTGATGAGAGGTGATGAATGTTTAGCCAGATAATTACTGCTAATGCATATAAATGTAAACATTCTCTATTGTAAATTTTTTATTTATAATTTGAATTTATGTGTAAACTTATGATGAATTTTTTACCGTGTGATCATACATCCTGAAAAATGTATAAGTGCTGAAAACAAAGAAAGAATAGAACTGAGGAAAGCTTTTTAAGCAGAAATAAATTCAAGAACTCAGAAATAAAGGCATAGCATTGGGAGTAATGGTATTGAGAGTAAGTGCATTATCATGGCAGCAGAACAGGGAAAAGAGGAAAAAAAGAAGAAAATTAGAAGAGAGTAGAGAGAACTTTTTGGAGGAAAACTTTTGTAGGAACTTTTTTGAGAATGAAGACTAAGAAATAAAGACAAAAATTACTTTTCAATGTGTCCCCTTTTCTTCCTGCAACTAGCTGGCTGGAAGGTAGAACAATGTAGTTCCTGCAGAGATAGAACAAAGGCTACTTTACTTAATTCCCTGCTTTTTTTTTCCTTACTGATCCTCACCCCTCCACAGACTCATTTGAGGCTGTGCTGTTTTAAGATGAGGTACTAAACAGTTTCTCACCTCATTGGAATGCAGAAGGCAGGTCAGCTACAAAAGTGAGGTGACTTAGACTTAAGGTAGGTAATGGTATTTTTTTTAATTAAACCACAAACTTAAATATCTATTAAGACCAAGTCTTACCCTCACCACAAACTTCCCACTCCATTGCCTCAAGAAGAACCAAACAAGAAAGAACTTCCAGGGTCTGCCCCTGACATATTGATTTTCAACATAACCCTATGACATAAATACAATCATTGTACCAATCTTAAAAACAGAAAAATTAAGTTGCCCAAGCTCAAGCGGTATTTAGGTATAAATCCAAATTCTATGCCATGGTGTGTAGCTCATACATTGTGCCAATTTATATATTCAGTGTCCAACAGCCGCTTGGGAAAACAGGTAAAGGGTATCCAAAGAGTAAAAAATATTGACATGGTCTGTACCCTGAAAAAATTGAAGAAGGATTTGGAAAAAACTACATAAACATAACCTTTTTTGAATAAAGTGTAAAATCAATATCTAAGCTGCTTTATAAGATTCTATGAACAAAGGATCAGCAGCTTTTATTCAAATGAATCTTTTGAGAACTAGGAAGCATAATAAAACACAACAATATAATTTCTTCATTCACATAACAGGAAGATTAATTATGTAAAGTTATTATTATTAGAATAATAGGAAGTTAATGCAGTATACATAAACAACTCACAAATGTTAATTTATGACTATTACTACTAAATTAACTCTTTCCATAGTACCTACCCAATATATTTTCTAATACATAATATATACATGATTTTTTCTTTACTTTTACCTTTAAACACAATTATTAATATATGAATATGCATGTGTATGCATGCACACATACAGAAATGGAGAGAGAGAGAGAAAAAGAGAGAGAGAGGACTATGCATACTCATTCAGTCAATGGAATCTTGAGGAAGGGAGTGAGGATTAAAGCAAGAAAAGACAATTAGATGCCACAATAGTATGACTCCAGCAAATGCTGAAGCAGGTTTTAGTTTTTCCAGTCCGTTTCTATACCATTCTAAGAACATGCAAAGAATGTGGGCAGTTCTAAGGCATAAACAAAGTAGTCAAGGAATGTACAGGTCATAAATAAAGGCATAAGTCCCATGGTATTTAGGGACTTATCAAAAGGATCAAAATCTTGAGCCTACTTCCTTGCCATAGCCCAATATCAAGTTATTGCCAATATCCTTGAAGTGGCACCAAGAACTTTTCATATCTCTACCCTTTTTATTTCACAAACAAGACTGTGCCTATCTTAGGTTGTTCTGATGAGATTGCTTTACTTGCCCATCATTGAAAATGCATTATCCAAGTCAATGCATTTCTGTCTTATGTTGGTAAGACTCTATGCAGAATCTTACTGGTCATTTACTGCCAGCCTGTTAAACTAATGGTTCTGTCTGGAGATCCATTTTTAGTTTCAAGCCATGTATTTTGGCCACCAACATGTTGATGTTGTTAAAGGCAAGTTTTATTAAAATGAGAGGGAATGCAAGTACTCCTAGGACAAGAAGGGCCAACATGATCAAATTATACAAACCATTCTTGAAGCTTGACCAAGATGGAAATAATGACTGTAATGGTTTGCATATGCTTGGCCCAGGGAGTGGCACTATTAGAAGGTGTGGCCTTGTTGGAGGAAGTGTGTCACTGTGGGGGTGGGCTTGGAGACCCTCCTCCTAGCTTCCTGAGGATGCACAGTCTGTTCCTGGCTTCCTTCAGGTGAAGATGTAGAACTCAGCTCCTCCTGCACCATGCCTGCCTGGATGCTTCCATGTTCCCGCCTTGATGATAATGGACTGAACCTCTGAACCTGTAAGCCAGCCCCAATTAAATGTTGTCCTTTATAAAACTTGCATTGATCACAGTGTCTGTTCACAGTAATAAGACCCTAACTAAGACAATGACCTTAAGCCATAAATAATTTCATCAGCAGTATTCACAGCATCAAAACTCAGCAGAACAGGAGCAACATTCCTTAAATTCATAATTTCAATATGCAAATTTAAAATATCCAGAGAGTTATTAGAATTATGCCAGGTAACCTGCAAGTATCTTTGAATTTTTTACAAATTATGGTAAATGTCATTATAAATTTTAGAAGTGACACAAATTCATTGATATTTAGCAAGACATCCAAGATGGCTTCTTAATCCTAAACTATGAACCTTCTAAATATTTGAATTATAAAATGCATTAATTTGTTGTTCCAAACACCTATCTAAATTTTTTTAATTCCGCAGAGGATTAGTAACATATTTTGCAAAATGATTAACAAAAGTGACTGTCTTAACTTCTTGTATCAAAGCAATTACAGATGCAGGTGCTAGCTATCAATGTAATCAAAACTGCTATACCACCAATAATCAAACCCTCTTGTTTTTGCTTAAAGCTTGACTCATTTCTTCCAATATTTGTAAGCTATTTTTAGAATACCAACATGCTATCATATTCACAGCCAATAAAACAAAAGCTGATTGATACATCACCATAACACACATGCCAGATTTTAGTACACAAACACAATTTGAAAATGTACAATCGTTCCTCTCCTTTTCCAGCTGGAACCATGGAGGCTGTACCAGAGAAGAAAAAGACAGTTGCTGCTGCACCAGGAACCCTTAAGAAAAAGGTCCCGCTGAGCCAGAATCTCTTAAGAAAAAGCAAAGGAGTTTGACAGAGTTGAAGGTGAAGCACCTGAGGAAGAAGTTTGCCCTGAAGACACTGTGAAAGGTAAGGAGGAAATTCATCTTATGAGAAGGCAGAGCACTACCACAGTGAGTACTGACAGATGTACCAGACTGAAATTCGCATGGCTAGAATGGCAAGGAAAACTGGGAATTTCTATGTGCCCGAAGAACCAAAATTGGCATCAGAATCCAAGGTATCAATGGAGTAAGCCCAAAGGTGCGCAAGGTGTTGCAGCTGCTTTGTCTTCGGCAAATCTTCAATGTCCCCTTTGTTAAGCTCAACAAGGCTTCAATTAACATGCTGAGGATTGTGGAACCATACATTGCATGGGGTACCCCAATCTTAAGTGAGTAAATGATTTCATCTACAAACGAGGTTATGGCAAAATCAATAAAAAGTGGATTGCTTTGACAGATAATCCCTTGATTGCTCGACCTCTTGGTAAATTTGGCATCATCTGCATGGAGGATCTAATTCATGAGATCTCTACAGTTGGGAAATGCTTCAGGGAAGCAAATAACTTTCTACAGCCCTTCAAACTATCTTCCCCATGAGGTAAAATGAAGAAAATGACAACTCACGTTGTGGAGCATGGAGTTACTGGCAACAGGCATGACCAGATAAACAGGCTATTAGACAGAAGAACTAAGGTTATTACTCATGGTATTTTTATAATCTGGTCAGTTAATAAACAGTCACAGCTTGGTAAACTGAATAAAAAAGAAAGAAAGCATACAACCAATACAACTTACACTAAATACCATAAAGGGAAGAAAAGTCATTCTAATTTGACCAATTAATAAAAGATTAGGAGCCTTAACACATGCACTAACACTTGTTTGAAATCTGGATCCTGTCATTGTTAGAAATCAAGATCCTGTCCCATGTTTATCCACTGCAAGTATAACATCATATAAGGCAGCTGTCAATTTTCAATATGTCTCTGAATATTTCCCAACCTGCCTCCCAAATGCCCAGTCATTTCCTTGCAAAATTGGATTGATTTCCAGACCAGTCCGTGATTGGGTCATACTAAAGGAAAGAAAAGATCATTAAAACAACTTCTCTATTTGGTTAATTTTTTGAAGGCAGTTTTCACAGTCTCCTTGTTCTCTATCTCACAAGGTCTAAAAGCCTGAGGCAAGGCAACTTGTGCAGTCTGAGATAAAAGCAATCAAAGGTGGATCAGGAACATGTGCCAAATACAACATCTCCGTCTCCATTGTCAGAGCATTCAGCAAGCTCGCAATTGGTATCATTTATTGTCCCAGCAACAATCACTCTGACAGCCACCACGCTCCTTCAGCATCCTGTGAAAAAACATACAAACATGACCTCTTTCCCATATTAATACCTGAACAGGACTATGTCATATGCCAGTAATTGGATCCTTCCATTTCAACTAGGCATACATATGCCGAGGTAGAGGGTGCCATAGACACTCAGCAGAAGACTTCCTTAGTATCCAAGGTCAAATAATTCAAAATAAAATGTTTTAGTGAAGGACTATACATATTGAAAAGAAGTATACAACACTCCCCCTTTTGATGTAATTGGGTTTTACAGCTCCATGGGCTCAGTTGATAATTCCCAGCACCAGATAATCATTTTTTATCATGACGAGAAGCATCTTTTAGTGTATATTTAGAAGACAACCAAAGAGAAATTAAAGTCTCGAGGTTGTGATTGAATTGTAAGCTGCCAAAAATATTCCATTAGCTTTATATATATTTTATAACTTTTAAAAGTTTCTTTGTCAATAACCATAGTTTTGGAAGTCAAAACCTTTAAGAGCGTAAACAATCTTGTCTTTCTAAAATCAAAACCAACTGCATTATCTTCATGTTATAAAGATTGGCTGCCAGTTCTTGCATATGGACATGACATTGCAGTTTTTAATATATCATTAAAGAAACATTGTTATGAATCCTATCTTGTATAAGTTTGGGTTCTAAGACAGGAATTACATAAAATATTATCCCAATTTAGAGGTATCTTTAGAGACCTATTTCCCTGGATTGGTTCATGCTATGTGTTGTCCAGAATGACTCCAACCCTGAGTCACTAGTTTTAAGTCAACTTTCAGTTACCGATGTTCTAAATTTTAACCATATCCAGTAACTTATAAGCCAATAATCTATAACCAAGACATGCAGAACATATGTATACCTTTGAGACCAGTCAGAAACAAGCATAAAGCTGCAACACACTTTATATATTTAAAATATACAGACAAGTTCATGGGATTATTTGATGTCAACGATCCATGGAAAGATCAAAATTTGAGATTACTGCTTAAGAAATATGCAAACAATCCCCATCAAAATACCAATCCAATTCTTCAAAGAGTTAGACAGAACAATTTGCAAATTCATCTGGAATAACAAAAAACCCAGGATAGCTAAAACTATCCTCAACAATAAAAGGACTTCAGGGGGAATCACTATCCCTGAACTCAAGCAGTATTACAGAGCAATAGTGATAAAAACTGCATGGTATTGGTACAGAGACAGACAGATAGACCAATGGAATAGAATTGAAGACCCAGAAATTAACCCACACACCTATGGTCACTTGATTTTTGACAAAGGAGCCAAAACCATCCAATGGAAAAAAGATAGCATTTTCAGCAAATGGTGCTGGTTCAACTCTAGGTCAATATGTAGAAGAATGCAGATCGATCCATGCTTATCACCCTGTACAAAGCTTAAGTCCAAGTGGATCAAGGACCTCCACATCAAACCAGACACACTGAAACTAATAGAAGAAAAACTAGGGAAGCATCTGGAACACATGGGCACTGGAAAAAATTTCCTGAAGAAAACACCAATGGCTTATGCTCTAAGATCAAGAATCGACAAATGGGATCTCATAAAACTGCAAAGCTTCTGTAAGGCAAAGGACACTGTGGTTAGGACAAAACGGCAACCAACAGATTGGGAAAAGATCTTTACCAATCCTACAACAGATAGAGGCCTTATATCCAAAATATACAAAGAACTCAAGAAGTTAGACCGCAGGGAGACAAATAACCCTATTAAAAAATGGGGTTCAGAGCTAAACAAATAATTCACAGCTGAGGAATGCCGAATGGCAGAGAAACACCTAAAGAAATGTTCAACATCTTTAGTCATAAGGGAAATGCAAATCAAAACAACCCTGAGATTTCACCTCACACCAGTGAGAATGGCTAAGATCAAAAACTCAGGTGACAGCAGATGCTGGCGAAGATGTGGAGAAAGAGGAACACTCCTCCATTGTTGGTGGGATTGCAGACTGGTACAACCATTCTGGAAATCAGTCTGGAGGTTCCTCAGAAAATTGGACATTGAACTGCCTGAGGATCCAGCTATACCTCTTTTGGGCATATACCCAAAAGATGCCCCAACATATAAAAAAGACACGTGCTCCACTATCTTCATGGCAGCCTTATTTATAATAGCCAGAAGCTGGAAAGAACCCAGATGCCCTTCAACAGAGGAATGGATACAGAAAATGTGGTACATCTACACAATGGAATATTACTCAGCTATCAAAAACAACGGCTTTATGAAATTCGTAGGCAAATGGTTGGAACTGGAAAATATCATTCTGAGTGAGCTAACCCAATCACAGAAAGACCTACATGGTATGCACTCATTGATAAGTGGCTATTAGCCCAAATGCTTGAATTACCCTAGATCCCTAGAACAAATGAAACTCAAGACGGATGATCAAAATGTGAATGTTTCACCCCTTCTTTAAAAGGGGAACAAGAATACCCTTGGCAGGGAAGAGAGAGGCAAAGATTAAAACAGAGACTGAATGAACACCCATTCAGAGCCTGCCCCACATGTGGCCCATACATATACAGCCACCCAATTAGACAAGATGGATGAAGCAAAGAAGTGCAGACCGACAGGAGCAGGATGTAGATCGCTCCTGAGAGACACAGCCAGAATACAGCAAATACAGAGGCGAATGCCAGCAGCAAACCACTGAACTGAGAATAGAACCCCCGTTGAAGGAATCAGAGAAAGAACTGGAAGAGCTTGAAGGGGCTCGAGACCCCATATGTACAACAATGCCAAGCAAGCAGAGCTTCCAGGGACTAAGCCACTACCTAAAGACTATACATGGACTGACCCTGGACTCTGACCACATAGGTAGCAATGAATATCCTAGTAAGAGCACCAGTGGAAGGGGAAGCCCTGGGTCCTGCTAAGACTGAACCCCCAGTGAACTAGACTGTTGGGGGGAGGGCGGCAATGGGGGGAGGGTTGGGAGGGGAATACCCATAAGGAAGGGGAGAGGGGAGGGGGGAGGGGGATTTTTGCCCGGAAACCGGGAAAGGGAATAACACTCGAAATGTATATAAGAAATACTCAAGTTAATAAAAAAAAAAATATGCAGACAACTGTGGTCTACATTAATACATAAACTATTCAGTTGTGTTACCATTTTATTCTTTATATTAGCAGGAAAAGTAAAATTTAACCTTAGAAAATTCTATTATATACAGTTATATTGACTCAATGTAACTTTCACTACTACATATATATATGTATATATATGTATGTATGTATATAACTGTGATAAAACAGAAGTAAACTTGATATGTTGTTCATACATTTACAATGATATATTATCTAAGACTATTTCCAGGAGGAAGTACATTACTGCTATATTTTTTAGTATTTCTCTTAGAATCCTAACACCAAGTGGTATGGTTTGGCTACAGCTAGATATGTCTAAGACAATAACAAAAACAAACAACTGTTGTTGAAGCAGATAGCAAAAGTAGGTCCTTAGGACATTGGCTCGTAAAAGCCAGTTTTGGTAGTGTGCTTAAAAATCTTAAGGATGAGGGTCCATGCAGAAGACACATAAAAACTTGAATTTGAGGCTTCTTTGTCCCATGGAGATAGGCTGTTTCCTGCAACAGTTCTTCAGCATGCTGAATAGCTCCTAAAGTATAGAAGCCCTAGAATAATAGCCGTCTCTTTGTTTATGCAAATTTCTTCTGATCATTTAAGGCATGTTACCAGTTTTTATGAGGTCTGTGGATTAACCATTAACGACTTTTCAACTTAGCATCAAATCTCTAGAACAAAAATTGAAACATTCTATTCATGTTAGAATTCACATGTCTTATTTTACATGTTTAAAATTATAAAGTTTTTTATTTATCTTGTATAGTATAAGGTACTGATTTAAAAGTTGCTGGTATTGTCAAAAGCTCAGGAAAGGTGGGTATTAATCTCTAAATTGATTACAAGTTTAGCTACATATCTATACCTAAGGAATATTGATATAAATAAAACATCAGCACACACACAACCATTCATAGCATTATTCCTACTTTCACTTCTGTATCTGTGACAAAAATCCTCTGACAGAAATTAGATTAGGTGACCAAGGGATTTATTTCTGCTAACAATTCCATACTACCGTCCATCATTGTGCTGAAGACAAGGCAAGAACTTCAAACAGCTAATTATATCACATTCACAGTCAACTACACAATTTAATGAATGCATATGTGGTGGGTTGAATAGTAATGGCCTACATAGATTCATGTGTTTGAATGCTTGTCTATAGGAAGTGTTACTATTAGGAGATGTGACCTTGTGGGAAGAAGTAATTCACTGTGGAGGCAAGCTTTGGCATTTTATACATTCATCATATGCTCACTGTGGAAGACAGTCTTCTTCCTGCTGACTGTAGTCAAGATATAGAACTCTCAGATCCTTTAGCAGCACCATGTCTGTCTCCACACTGCCATGTTTTTGACATGATGATAATGGACTAAACCTATGAAATTATAAGCCAGCCCCAATTAAATGTTTTCCTTTGTAAAAGACCTTTGTTATGGTCATCGTGTCTCTTCACATCAATAGAAACCCTAACTAAAAGATTAGCATGTATTCTCAGGTATTCACTCCTTGTACTTAGCACAGCTTCTCCACTCTTATACTAAGATGCCAAGCCTAGTCAATGGTGCCACCTAGAGTGGCAAACATTTTGTCTATAAATTAACTTAATTTCACAACCCCCCACAGACATGCACGCAAGCTAATTTGATATGCACAATCCCTCGTTGAGACTCTCTTTATAGGTGATTCTTGGTATATTAGGTTGACAATTAAACTGAACCATGTGATTTCCAAACATTCAGTCAAAGTTAAGTTCTAGTTTTATTTGCATGGGTTTTCCTTTATTCCCAAGGCATGAGAATACAGAACTTCTTTGTGCAGTGCCTCCCTTGGCTTTAAATTTCTCCATGTCTGCATGTGAAAGAGCGTACCCCCAAAACGGGGAGCCGCGTCTCTCGCTCCGATCGCAGGGTGGGGTGCCCCCAGGAATCACGAGGAGCCATTCTTGATGTAACAGCAAGAAGTAGCTTTATTAACGAGATCCCGGGTCTTAGCGGGATCCCGGGTCGACACGTATCTCACACAGGAGACAGAGGAATCGACCCCAAGCTTCCAAACTCGGGGGTTTTTATAGGGGAGGTAAGGGGCATTCGCGCGGTTACACATGATTGGTCAATTCAAATGGTGCACAGTACTTTCGGCGCGAAATTACATCAGCAAGGAGTATGTGTTATCTAGCAGCTCGGCAGGCAGGTAGGGTGGCTCATCTCACTCAGGGGGGTGAAGGAAGGGGAGGGGGTGGCTATGGATGGTCAGTGTCCTTGGGGCTGATAGCTGGTTTGGCAAGTCCTATCTCTGGCTCTCCCTCAGGCACGTCCGGCCCTGCACATCGGACTCTGACAATGAGCAACCTTTATGAAACTCTAGTTCTGCACATTCGGCTCTGACAATGAGTAACCTTTATGAAACTCTAGTTCTACACATGTATACACTGCTATTTTCTTCCTTCCTTCCTTTCTTTTTCTTTTGAGTAAGGTATTTTCTTTCGAAAATATTATTTTATTTATTTAAATCCCAAAATATTGCCCCCCCCATTCTCCTCCTAGAGTTTTGACCTCATGCCTCTTCACCTCTGAGAGGTTTCTACCCTAAGCATTCCCCTTTCTCTGAGCCATCAAGTTTCTACAGGATTTGCATATCCTCTCCCACTGAGGCCAGACAAAGAAGTTACCCCTCTGCTATTTATGTGCCAAGGGCCTAGAACCAGCCTATAGGGAGCCATTCTGAGCTATACAGTCACAAAGGATGCGGGGAGCGGGTGTGGCGGCAGTCCCAAGATGGCGCCTGGGACTGCAGCTAAGTCTCATGACTAGCACCTGACTTCCTCATACACCTGAAACTAGCCACGTCCATTGTGAGAGCTGTGCAGGCATACCATGACGCAAGATCAGGCCATGTGACGTGGACCTATGAACTGAGACTACGAAGTCTGGACTGAGGAGGCAGAGTTGAGGGAGGATATAAGGAAGTGTGCTTGGGGGCTGAGAAAAGAGAGGGAAGAAAAGAGAGATTCCTGTTTGCATGTTGTAAGGTCCCCGTATCAGCAATGAGGTGGTCCTGCAATAAAGGCTGTTGAGAAGAATCCGACCGTGTTGTGTCTTCCTTGCCGGCCGAGGTGGGCGCGACACCAGCCCATGTATGTTCTTTGGTTGGTGGCTTAGTCAGTAGGAGCTCTCCTAGGCCCAAAGTTCAGTTTTAAACATGAAAGGTAAAAGAGCCCTGTGAAATATACTGATGTGAATAGAGTGTTAAAATTTACAGAAAACTCTTAACTATGCTTATGTGTGAACATAATATCTTGTATATGCAAAAAATATAATTTTCCAGGATTAGCTAGAAACTGTCATTAGAAGAAATACTGTGAAATTTGTTCTATTTTTATTATGTATGCTAACATATACATATATTACACATGCGTGTGTGTGTGTGTGTGTGTGTGTGTGTGTGTATGTGTGTGTGTGTGACTTGTCTGAAACATACCAATTAGGCTGAACTAAATGCAAGCTCCAGGGATCTTCCTATCTCCTCCTTTTCCCCCGAACTGGAAATAAAAGCATATATCACCACACCAGCCTTTTCCTGGGGGTTCTAAGGGCCAAACTTAGGCTTTTCTGTATCATGTATAAACAATTTACTAACAGAATTATTGCCTCATGACTGAATACCCTAAACATACATTTTCAAAAGTAGTGTTTGAAGGAATAAGCAATATAACCCAGTCTCTTTAAATTAATATAGAGAACCCCTATGAATCTGAGCCAGGAAATGTTTCCTGTGGTGTGTCATTGCTTTGTAGTTCCTGTCTCCAACACTTAATAAACAAATCAGTGTCACTCACAAAGAGAGAAAATGTCAAATATTGGCAAGCATTTTCACTTCTTGACACAATTAAAGCTTCTTGACACAATTAAAAGAACTCTCTGTAGCATTACTCACAAACTTACAGAGAAGTAACTATGTGTGAAAAGAAAGTCACAGATATTTTTTACAGAATAAATCATTCTGTGCTTAACATGGTTAAGAACTTCCTGTCATAGAAATCAGCTGGCAGTGACTTCTCAGAACTGCCTCCCACAGAGTACATAATTATTACATGACAAATTGTTGCCTCGGGAACTTCAACATTCTGAAAAAGAGCAGGTCCTGTGTACCATTGGTTGATAGAATTATGAAATCATGCCCTACAACCAAGAAAATTCATTTCATCTCTAAGCATCATTTAAAAAAGAGAAAAATCTTTTACTGATTTTAATAAGAAGTGGTCGTGTGTGATGTGTCACTCAGATTTAGATTGGAAAACAAGTTGTAAGCACTAAATCCCCTTATTCAAAGAAAAGCTAAATAGAGAAGGGAGGTATGTAATATCCCACGATGAGAACTAGTACACATGGGAACAAAATGGTGACTTCCTGAATATGAAAATAAAAAATAAATTTGAGATATTCCAGGAAAAAACAAACACCCAAAGTGTAAAATGAACCCAAACTCTACATTAAAGTGTCCAGTCCTATTGTGGATTATTTGATGGAAAGGAACTTGACAATTACTAGCAATGCTATTTTGGGTGAGACTGTATTTTATCTGTGTCGCGCCCAACCTCGACCAGCAAGGAAGACACCAACTAGCAGAGATCTTCTTCAGCCAGTTTATTCAGGATCCTTGATATAAGCTTATTCTCTCTCCCCAGGGAACGCCCTGCATCAGCTTAAATACCTACCACTGACCAACCTCAGCGTGCCACGCGACTCATGCAGACAGGCTGTCACTGTGTGGAAGGTAGCAGGCAAGGCAGGCATAGCCAAGTAAAGACTTGTTTATTACAAGGAGCGCTCAGCGTCGGGAGGGTGGAAAGCGAAAGCCAGCGCCATCTTTGGGGCGCGGCATGTCGCAGCTCCCTACATATCTGTACTTTAGTATCTCACATACTTTTTGTATTTATGTGATTCATTCTAAAATCATGCACTTATCATCTTGAGGACAAAAGCTAATTATCAATTGTTAAAACCTGTAACAATCTAAAATTATAATTTGCTTATTTTAATTACAGGACACGTTAAGGACAGAATCCTATAAACTACAAACTTCCTAGGAATTATTTGGCGCCATGACTTGTTAACCTACCACTGATATTTAAATTGAACTGTGTAGTAAGTACCACTACCTAGATTTCAGAATACAAAACTAGCCCTCTGGTTTTTTTCCCCTGAGACTTGGTTACCCTTTATTGATCACTCTGTCCCATGAGTTTCCACAGGGCCTGTTCTGTTTTATAAGCATGTACAATGATTTTTCATTATGCTCATCGCTATGTATATGAGTAAGAGTGTCACCATTTAGGTTGATGCACTTTCTTAAGACAGAGACAGAACTCACATGTGTGTATGGCTTTTGAAGTCCAGTACAATACTCAGTTATACTAAAACATTACAAAATATTTATTTTCCTGTTATATAGTTGTTATGATTAACATTTTATATTTTTATTTTACCTTTATTTTTCATTTTTATGCATTTAATTAAAATAAAATTAAGTCACTTTATATCTTCCCCTTCTTCCCTTCAGTCTCTCCCACAAACCCCTCTCTCTAAACCCTCCTAAGACCCATGCCTTTTTTTCTATCATTGTTTTTGTTGCATATATGTATGACTATAACCTTCATTGATAAAGTTACATTTTCTAGTTGAATATGCTGTAGTACACATGACTTGAAAACAAAGTTAAAGTGAGATCAGTAACAATTTACTGTATATTTTATTGATTAAAGTAGATATCTTACCTCCATTGTCCTTCCAAAGGCTTTGGTAAATAGCTGTGCATTATAGAGACTACAATAGGAGATACGTTTGTTTATTTTAAACATAATTTGCCACATAGTTGAACTAAAAATTTTAACAAGTAGAGAAACTCAGTTCTATAGTTACATCAAAATTATTTTCTCTGTTTTCAGATTGGAGAATTACAGATTTGGAAGGTAGAACTCCTGACATTTATTATTTTTTTTTATACATTTACCAATGACCCTGTCCGCGGTGGAACTTTGGAAAAATCACAGTGGGGATATCAAAATCCACCTTGGCTATTTCTTTCTTTCTAAGAACAAAGGGACTTGTGGCTAAATGTTATCAATGACAGACTTTTCTAGATTTTTCCATGTACCAAGTCTTCCACATACCCATCTCTTTCTCAGGCCCAGGAGAAAACATCATGGCAGGGTGCATACCTAGAATGGATAGACCTATGGATTTTATTCTAGAACTAAAAAATGTTTTAAGCCTGTTCCATTGTCTGCTCTTTTAACAATGGAGTGGTAGGCATATATGACTGAGTAAAGTATTAAACTTTCAATTATTTCATTCTAATCCTGTTCTTCCTAAATTTTATCACTTTCTTCATTTTGGCCATATTTCCTTGTTCTCCACCTATTGGACACTTATATTTTTTACCTTTCATTGTATGTATTTGTAAATGCTCCTATTCTGTCTATATAGTGTCATAGTTTTACCTTCTAGAGTATGTACTATAATATTTCATGTTTAGTAAAACAGGCTAAGTTGACAATCAACTATTTTTTAGTAATTAATGTGTTTTGATTAAGATAGCTTTATTACTATTTTTATTTCAGATATTTTATAATCTTAAAGAAATACAAAAGATAGTTATTATTGTAGCTATAAGTTATTTAACTATAAAATGTAATATATATAACTATAATATGTAATATATATAAACATATATTTCAAAATAGAGTACTTAATTTGTCAGTGGTATGGAGAATTGATATGTGTGTATGACTGTGTGTTAGTCTTAATAAAAGCAAAATAAAAGACTGGACAACAAAAACACTAAGAATAAAGGGCTTTATATCAAATATAGGGTGTTAAGGCTCATATGTTTCAGATTGGACCCTATCTTATGATGAATAGATGAAATGACTATCTCAATGGGACTGTCTTCAGTAAGTTTTTGCTAAAATATACTCTACTGCAGAATACACAGTTGGGGATTACAGACGATTCTTTTAAACAAATTTGAAATTGTTTTATACCAAATCGACATATATTTGGAATAGTATACATAGTTTGGTGATATGCTTGCAGTATTATTTGGAAAGCTCTGCAACCAATCATATATGTGAATATAAAGTAGACACTTAGTCTTTCTGAGTCACAGTTTTCTCATATAAAATACGGAAAATAACACTCAGTACATGATTGATAGAAAGTAGACATTGGATTTTTTGCATTGCATTCTTATCTTTTCTCCTCCTTCCCTTCCTGTAGCACAATGACATATTGTGACACTCATGTGCTTTATACGTCACATATACACAAAAAAACAACTACTTTTTTAATCTTCATGTAAACACAGGTGTTTGGGGTCATTTTAATAATTTATTACTTATTATAAAGTAATATTAAAATTTGACCTATGCTCACAGAATTGAAAATGGTAAAATTTAATTACCTCACTTCCCTTTCTATCCCACAGAAAAGATTCCCATTAATATTAAATTAGATTTTAATAAATAAGTTTGCAATCAAGAAATAGTATAGACAAGAAGGTACTATGCAATAGCAAAGACTGTCATAAAGATGAGAAATATTAATTTTGAACTCCAATATATAGACTTTTATAGATTGAATATGATTTACTGGTGCAGTGAATGCATTTTCTAACTGTGCAGAGTGTACCAACCTTTATACCAAGTGCTAGAGATAAAAGATTAATATGACAAGGCTATTTGCCTCAAGAAGCTAATTGATTGATAAAGAATTGACTTATAAACAGGTACTGTTTAAAATTCAGGTGCAATAAAGTCAAGGCATGCATGCACCTTAGTGCAAGAAGCATTTAGGTTGAGGTTTGAAGGAAAACTGCTTCTCATAAGCACCCTTTAAAGTTGTCTAGAGAGTGACATATTTTCCACAGCTTGGAAATAAAGAAGTCCAGTGACAGGTCACAGAGCTTAAACAAAGTCCTAAAATCAAATGTCTCTATGAAATTGGTGCTGCTTCCCAGGTGATCAAGGTCTCAACTAACTGTATATGAACTATACTTCCTCCAGTTTTCTTAATTCTTGTACATTAATTTTTATTTCACTTACATATAAGCATGCCATTTGTGGATATTAGTGAAAAATATTTCCTGCTTCAGAACATGTACATACTGTGTAATGTGCATCGTTCCTCAAATATTCATTGTTTTATCATAGCAGCATCTCCTTTTTGAGACAGTATAATTCTTTAGTTCTGGCTAGCCTAGAACTTGTTATGAAGGCCACATTGGCCTTGAACTCTCAAACCACTTCCTGCCTCTACCTCACAAGTTCTGGGATTATGCCATCACCTCGAACCATAGCAATATCTTTCAAATTGTTTTGTAGCCTGTTAAAATCTAAAGCAAATAACTCTTACACTGTCAGTTTTCTTTCTCTTTTTAATGTTTTAAAGATTTATCTACTTTTATATTTATGTGTTTAAGTATTTTGTCTATGTGCATATATATGCAAAACATGCAGGCCTCTTCCCCACAGAGATCATAAGTGCATGTTGGATCCACTGAAACTAGAGTTATGCATGCTTATGAGCTGCCAGGTAGTGCCAAGGACTAAGGCCAATTTCTCTGCAAGAGCAACAAGGGCTCTTACCCACTGAGCCACCATTTTAGGCCCATTTCCTTCCATTTTTAAGTTGACATTTAGCAATGTCAAGAGGCTGCAATACTATTTTTGTATTGTAGTTAGTATAAAAGAAGCAATAGAATTGTCATGTATGATGCTGAAATAACATTGTGAATTCATCTTCATAGAATGCATGTTTACTTCTTGTCATGCACAATGTTCTTCCAAAGAAATAGGATTACAAAATATTTTATAACCCCTGTGTCCTTAAGAATATAGTGAAGACATGAATAAATGCTCTAGTGAACATCCTTCCCAAAGGAATACTTTTAACTCCTCTTACAGTTTCTAATATATTGAATTGTGTATGATGCATGCCTATACATACAGTACTTCTTTTTTTGATATTAATTTTCTTCTTTTATTAGATATTTTCTTTATTTACATTTCAAATTGTATCCCCTTTTCCTGGATGGCCCTCCTGAAACACTCTATTTCATCCTCCCTCCCCCTGCTTCTATTAGGATGCTCCCCTACCCACCAACCCACTCTAGCCTCTCCACCCTGCCATTCCCCTACACTGGGGCATCTAACCTTCAGAGGATCAAGGGCTTCTTTTCCCATTGATGCCCAACATGGCCATCATCTGCTACATATGCAGCTGGAGTCATGGGTCACTACAAGTGTACACTTTGGTTGGTGGTTTAGTCACTGGGAGCTCTGGGGTGTCTGGTTGATATTATTGTTATTCCTGAGGTGGCAAAACCCTTCAGTTCCTTCAGTCCTTTCACTAACTCCTCCAGTGGGGTCCCTGTGCTCAGTGTGATGGTTAGCTGCAAGCATCCTCATCTGTATCACTTAGGCTCTGGCAGAGCCTCTCAGGAAGAATCCATATCAGGCTAATATCAGCAAGCACTTCTTGGCATCAGCAATAATGCCTGGGTTTGGTGGCTGCATATGGGATGGATCTCCAGTGGGGCAATCTCTGGATGACCTTTCCTTCAGTATCTGCTATACTGTTTGTCCCTGCATTTCTTCCTGCGAGTATTTTGTTCCACCTTCTAAGAAGGAGTGATGCATCTACATTTTGGTCTTCCTTCTTCTTGAGCTTCATATGATCTATGAACTGTATCTTGGGTATTCTGAGCGTTTAGGCTAATATCCACACATCAGTGAGTGCATACCTTGTGTGTTATTTTGTGGCTGAATTACCTCACTCAGGGATATTTTCTAGTTCCATCCATTTGCCTAAGAATTTCATGGAGTCATTGTTTGTTTAATTTTGTTTTTCTTGGACATTATATGTATTTACATTTCTTTTTTTTTCTCCTACAGTCTCAGTTTTCTTTTTCTTTTTCTTTTTTATTAACTTGAGTATTTCTTATATACATTTCAAGTGTTATTCTCTTTCCCGGTTTCCGGGCAAACATCCCCCTCCCGCCTCCCCTTCCTTATGGGTGTTCCCCTCCCAACCCTCCCCCCATTGCCGCCCTCCCCCCATAGTCTAGTTCACTGGGGGTTCAGTCTTAGCAGGACCCAGGGCTTCCCCTTCCACTGGTGCTCTTACTAGGATATTCATTGCTACCTATGTGGTCAGAGTCCAGGGTCAGTCCATGTATAGTCTTTAGGGAGTGGCTTAGTCCCTGGAAGCTCTGCTTGCTTGACATTGTTGTACTTTTGGGGTCTCGAGCCCCTTCAAGCTCTTCCAGTTCTTTCTCTGATTCCTTCAACGGGGGACCTATTCTCAGTTCAGTGGTTTGCTGCTGGCATTCGCCTCTGTATTTGCTGTATTCTGGCTGTGTCTCTCAGGAGCCATCTACATCCGGCTCCTGTCGGTCTGCACTTCTTTGCTTCATCCATCTTGTCTAATTGGGTGGCTGTATATGTATGGGCCACATGTGGGGCAAGCTTTGAATGGGTGTTCCTTCAGTCTCTGTTTTAATCTTTGCCTCTCCCTTCCCTGCCAAGGGTATTCTTTTTCCTCACTTAAAGAAGGAGTGAAGCATTCACATTTTGATCATCCGTCTTGAGTTTCGTTTATTCTAGGGATCT
The DNA here is from genome assembly GCF_021556685.1 of Rattus norvegicus. Classification (NCBI taxonomy): domain Eukaryota; kingdom Metazoa; phylum Chordata; class Mammalia; order Rodentia; family Muridae; genus Rattus; species Rattus norvegicus. The sequence goes on along the minus strand of NC_141535.1, from coordinate 18,089,200 downwards.
AGGGTAATTCAAGCATTTGGGCTAATAGCCACTTATCAATGAGTGCATACCATGTATGTCTTTCTGTGATTGGGTTAGCTCACTCAGGATGATATTTTCCCGTTCCAACCATTTGCCTATGAATTTCATAAACTCGTTGTTTTTGATACTTGAGAAATATTCCATTGTGTAGATGTACCACATTTTCTGTATCCATTCTTCTGTTGAAGGGCATCTGGGTTCTGTCCAGCTTCTGGCTATTATAAATAAGGCTGCGATGAACATAGTGGAGCACGTGTCTCTTTTATATGTTGAGGCATCTTTTGGGTATATGCCCAAGAGAGGTATAGCTGGATCCTCAGGCAGTTCAATGTCCAATTTTCTGAGGAACCTCCAGACTGATTTCCAGAATGGTTTTAACAGTCTGCAATCCCACCAACAATGGAGGAGTGTTCCTCTTTCTCCACATCCTCACCAGCATCTGCTGTCACCTGAGTTTTTGATCTTAGCCATTCTCACTGGTGTGAGGTGAAATCTCAGGGTTGTTTTGATTTGCATTTCCCTTATGACTAAAGATGTTGAACATTTCTTTAGGTGTTTCTCAGCCATTTGGCATTCCTCAGCTGTGAATTCTTTGTTTAGCTCTGAACCCCATTTTTTAATAGGGATATTTGTTTCCCTGCGGTTTAACTTCCTGAGTTCTTTGTATATTTTGGATATAAGGCCTCTATCTGTTGTAGGATTGGTAAAGATCTTTTCCCAATCTGTTGGTTGCCGTTTTGTCCTAACCACAGTGTCCTTTGCCTTACAGAAGCTTTGCAGTTTTATGAGATACCATTTGTCGATTATTGATCTTAGAGCATAAGCCATTGGTGTTTTGTTCAGGAAATTTTTTCCAGTGCCCATGTGTTCCAGATGCTTCCCTAGTTTTTCTTCTATTAGTTTGAGTGTGTCTGGTTTGATGTGGAGGTCCTTGATCCACTTGGACTTAAGCTTTGTACAGGGTGATAAGGATGGATCGATCTGCATTCTTCTACATGTTGACCTCCAGTTGAACCAGCACCATTTGCTGAAAATGCTATCTTTTTTTCCATTGGATGGTTTTGGCTCCTTTGTCAAAAATCAAGTGACCATAGGTGTGTGGGTTAATTTCTGGGTCTTCAATTCTATTCCATTGGTCTATCTGTCTGTCTCTGTACCAATACCATGCAGTTTTTATCACTATTGCTCTGTAATACTGCTTGAGTTCAGGGATAGTGATTCCCCCTGAAGTCCTTTTATTGTTGAGGATAGCTTTAGCTATCCTGGGTTTTTTGTTATTCCAGATGAATTTGCAAATTGTTCTGTCTAACTCTTTGAAGAATTGGATTGGTATTTTGATGGGGATTGCATTGAATCTGTAGATTGCTTTTGGTAAAATGGCCATTTTTACTATATTAATCCTGCCAATCCATGAGCATGGGAGATCTTTCCATCTTCTGAGGTCTTCTTCAATTTCCTTCTTCAGTGTCTTGAAGTTCTTATTGTACAGATCTCTTACTTGCTTTGTTAAAGTCACACCGAGGTACTTTATATTATTTGGGTCTATTATGAAGGGTGTCGTTTCCCTAATTTCTCTCTCGGCTTGTTTCTCCTTTGTATAGAGGAAGGCAACTGATTTATTTGAGTTAATTTTATACCAGCCACTTTGCTGAAGTTGTTTATCAGCTTTAGTAGTTCTCTGGTGGAACTTTTGGGATCACTTAAATATACTATCATGTCATCTGCAAATAGTGATATTTTGACCTCTTCTTTTCCGATCTGTATCCCCTTGATCTCCTTTTGTTGTCTGATTGCTCTGGCTAGAACTTCAAGAACTATATTGAATAAGTAGGGAGAGAGTGGGCAACCTTGTCTAGTCCCTGATTTTAGTGGGATTGCTTCAAGTTTCTCTCCATTTAGTTTAATGTTAGCAACTGGTTTGCTGTATATGGCTTTCACCATGTTTAGGTATGGGCCTTGAATTCCTATTCTTTCTAGGACTTTTATCATGAAGGGGTGTTGAATTTTGTCAAATGCTTTCTCAGCATCTAATGAAATGATTATGTGGTTCTGTTCTTTCAGTTTGATTATATAATGGATCACGTTGATGGTTTTACGTATATTAAACCATCCCTGCATGCCTGGGATGAAGCCTACTTGATCATGGTGGATGATTGTTTTGATGTGCTCTTGAATTCGGTTTGCCAGAATTTTATTGAGTATTTTTGCGTCGATACTCATAAGGGAAATTGGTCTGAAGTTCTCTTTTTTTGTTGTGTCTTTGTGTGGTTTAGGTATAAGAGTAATTGTGGCTTCGTAGAAGGAATTCGGTAGGCCTCCATCTGTTTCAATTTTGTGGAATAGTTTGCATAATATTGGTATGAGGTCTTCTATGAAGGTCTGATTGAATTCTGCACTAAACCTGTCTGGACCTGGGCTCCTTTTGGTTGGGAGACCTTTAATGACTGCTTCTATTTCCTTAAGAGATATGGGGTTGTTTAACTGGTTTATCTGTTCCTGATTTAACTTCGATACCTGGTATCTGTCTAGGAAATTGTCCATTTCCTGAAGATTTTCAAATTTTTTTGAATATAGGTTTTTATAGTAAGATCTGATGATTTTTTGAATTTCCTCTGAATCTGTAGTTATGTCTCCCTTTTCATTTCTGATTTTGTTAATTTGGACGCACTCTCTCTGTCCTCTCGTTAGTCTGGCTAAGGGTTTATCTATCTTGTTGATTTTCTCAAAGAACCAACTTTTGGTTCTGTTGATTCTTTCTATGGTCCTTTTTGTTTCTACTTGGTTGATTTCAGCTCTGAGTTTGATTATTTCCTGCCTTTCTACTCCTCCTGGGTGTATTTGCTTCTGTTTGTTCTAGAGCTTTTAGGTGTGTTGTCAAGCTGCCTACATATGCTCTTTCCTATTTCTTTCTGCAGGCACTCAGCGCTATGAGATTTCCTCTTAGCACAGCTTTCATTGTGTCCCATAAGTTTGGGTATGTTGTACCTTCATTTTCATTAAATTCTAAAAAGTTTTTAATTTCTTTCTTTATTTCTTCCTTGACCAGGTTATCATTGAGTAGAGCATTGTTCAATTTCCACGTATATGTGGGCATTCTTCCCTTATTGTTATTGAAGACCAGTTTTAGGCCGTGGTGGTCCGATAGCACGCATGGGATTATTTCTATCTTTCTGTACCTGTTGAGGCCCGTTTTTTGACCAATTATATGGTCAATTTTGGAGAAAGTACCATGAGGTGCTGAGAAGAAGGTATATCCTTTTGCTTTAGGATAGATTGTTCTATAAATATCTGTTAAGTCCATTTGGCTCATGACTTCTCTTAGTCTGTCTACATCTCTGTTTAATTTCTGTTTCCATGATCTGTCCATTGATGAGAGTGGGGTGTTGAAATCTCCCACTATTATTGTGTGAGGTGCAATGTGTGTTTTGAGCTTTAGTAAGGTTTCTTTTACGCATGTAGGTGTCCTTGTATTTGGGGCATAGATATTTAGGATTGAGAGTTCATCTTGGTGGATTTTTCCTTTGATGAATATGAAGTGTCCTTCCTTATCTTTTTTGATGACTTTTAGTTGGAAATTGATTTTATTTGATATTAGAATGGCTACTCCAGCTTGCTTCTTCTGACCATTTGCTTGGAAAGTTGTTTTCCAGCCTTTCACTCTGAGGTAGTGTCTGTTTTTGTCTCTGAGTTGTGTTTCCTGTAGGCAGCAGAATGCAGGGTCCTCGTTGCGTATCCAGTTTGTTAATCCTTTTCATTGGGGAGTTGAGGCCATTGATATTGAGAGATATTAAGGAATAGTGATTATTGCTTCCCGTTATATTCATATTTGGATGTGAGGTTATGTTTGTGTGCTTTCATTCTCTTTGTTTTGTTGCCAAGACGATTAGTTTCTTGCTTCTTCTAGGGTATAGCTTGCCTCCTTATGTTGGGCTTTACCATTTATTATCCTTTGTAGTGCTGGATTTGTAGAAAGATATTGTGTAAATTTGGTTTTGTCATGGAATATCTTGGTTTCTCCATCTATGTTAATTGAGAGTTTTACTGGATACAGTAACCTGGGCTGGCATTTGTGTTCTCTTAGGGTCTGTATGACATCAGTCCAGGATCTTCTGGCCTTCATAGTTTCTGGCGAGAAGTCTGGTGTGATTCTGATAGGTCTGCCTTTATATGTTACTTGACCTTTTTCCCTTACTGCTTTTAATATTCTTTCTTTATTTTGTGCATTTGGTGTTTTGACAATTATGTGACGGGAGGTGTTTCTTTTCTGGTCCAATCTATTTGGAGTTCTGTAGGCTTCTTGTATGTCTATGGGTATCTCTTTTTTTAGGTTAGGGAAGTTTTCTTCTATGATTTTGTTGAAGATATTTACTGGTCCTTTGAGCTGGGAGTCTTCACTCTCTTCTATACCTATTATCCTTAGGTTTGATCTTCTCATTGAGTCCTGGATTTCCTGTATGTTTTGGACCAGTAGCTTTTTCTGCTTTATATTATCTTTGACAGTTGAGTCAATGATTTCTATGGAATCTTCTGCTCCTGAGATTCTCTCTTCCATCTCTTGTATTCTGTTGGTGAAGCTTGTATCTACAGCTCCTTGTCTCTTCTTTTGGTTTTCTATATCCAGGGTTGTTTCCATGTGTTCTTTCTTGATTGCTTCTATTTCCATTTTTAATTCCTTCAACTGTTTGATTGTGTTTTCCTGGAATTCTTTCAGGGATTTTTGTGTCTCCTTTCTATGGGCTTCTACTTGTTTATTTATGTTTTCCTGGAATTCTTTCAGGCATTTTTGTGTCTCCTCTCTATGGGCTTCTACTTATTTATTTATGTTTTCCTGGAATTCTTTCAGGCATTTTTGCGATTCCTCTCTGTAGGCTTCTACTTGTTCTCTAAGGGAGTTCTTCACGTCTTTCTTGAAGTCCTCCAGCATCATGATCAAAAATGATTTTGAAACTAGATCTTGCGTTTCTGGTGTGTTTGGATATTCCATGTTTGTTTTGATGGGAGAATTGGGCTCCGATGGTGCCATGTAGTCTTGGTTTCTGTTGCTTGGGTTCCTGCGCTTGCCTCTCGCCATCAGATTATCTCTAGTGTTACTTTGTTCTGCTATTTCTGACAGTGGCTAGACCGTCCTATAAGCCTGTGTGTCAGGAGTGCTGTAGACCTGTTTTCCTCTCTTTCATCAGTTATGGGGACAGAGTGTTCTGCTTTCGGGCGTGTAGTTTTTCCTCTCTACAGGTCTTCAGCTGTTCCTGTGGGCCTGTGTCTTGAGTTCACCAGGCAGCTTTCTTGCAGCAGAAAAGTTGGTCTTACCTGTGGTCCCGAGGCTCAAGTTCGCTCGTGGGGTGCTGCCCACGGGCTCTCTGCAGCAGCAGCAACCAGGAAGACCTGTGCTGCCCCTTCCGGGAGCTTCAGTGCACCAGGGTTCCAAATGGTCTTTGGCTTTTTCCTCTGGCGTCCGAGATGTGTATGCAGAGTGCAGTCTCTTCTGGTTTCCCAGGCTTGTCTGCCTCTCTGAAGGTTTAGCTCTCCCTCCCACGGGATTTGGGTGCAGAGAACTGTTTATCAGGTCTGTTTCCTTCAGGTTCCGGCGGTGTCTCAGGCAGGGGTCCTGCCGCTCCTGGGCCCTCCCCCACGGGAGCCCGGAGGCCTTATACAGTTTCCTCTTGGGCCAGGGATGTGGGCAGGGGTGAGCAGTGTTGGTGGTCTCTTCCGCTCTGCAGCCTCAGGAGTGCCCACCTGACCAGGCGGTTGGGTCTCTACATACAGTACTTCTGTTGCACTCTTTTATTTTTTTTTAAATTTATTTAATATGTAATAATAATTCTTTGGTTTCCGGGTAAACATCCCCCTCCCCGCTCCCCTTCCCCATGGGTGTTCCCCTCCCAACCATCCCCCCATTGCCGCCCTCCCCCCAACAGTCTAGTTCACTGGGGGTTCAGTCTTAGCAGGACCCAGGGCTTCCCCTTCCACTGGTGCTCCCACTAGGATATTCATTGCTACCTATGAGGTCAGAGTCCAGGATCAGTCCATGCATAGTCTTTAGGTAGTGGCTTAGTCCCTGGAAGCTCTGGATGCTTGGCATTGTTGTACATATGGGGTCTTGAGCCCCTTCAAGCTCTTCCAGTTCTTTCTCTGATTCCTTTAACGGGGGTTCTAGAGTCTTTTCTATAGTAAACACTCATTACAATGTTTTTGTCAGTTTGAACAGTTATTCAACATGAAGGACTATCCCACAGAGACGGTGCCAGGCACCTTGGATACCTACTACAAAATGCCAGAAATAAACCCAAGCTTGTCAATATATCCAAGGAAGCAATACTACCATTTTCTTTAAAAGTATCTGGAAATAATGTAGAAATAGAGATCTGGCAATGAGAAGCACACACACAAACACAATTAGAAGGCTCTTTCTGAACTCACATGTGCACACATACATACATACATCACATACACACACACACACACACACACACAAATCTACTTCCGTTTGTGATCTGTTTCTTAAATATGATACAAATTTAGCCACAATGAATAAAAAAACATTACATTGCCTTTGTATAATTTTCCTATGTACTGTATGCTTAGCATTACAGCAGATGTACTGTCTTGTATATATGATACATTGTGCTTTATAATTCAAAGCAGACATATCTACAACAATTCAGTAGTCTTCAAGACAACACAGGAAAAATGAGAAAAGCCACAAGTATTTTCTAATTGCATATCATGCAATGGAATATACCTAAAATTACAGGATGAATGGCAGGACCTGTGTCTAAACCCAGTATGACATAATTCTCAGATCACAATTTCTTAGAGTTTGAAAATGGGTCAGAAGATTCTAAAAACTAAATATAAAGTGTCTAAGGAAACACGAGAACCACAATACACATACAATATAATATATATAGATATATACATTCATTTATTCATTTTTGGTTTTAAATGGAATCCAAATGTCACATGAGTTATCTTCCCACATCTAGCTTCATGTTAACAACCATTCCGACTGACAGTACAGTTGGGAATACATTAAAGGAAACATTAGAAACATAATATTCTAAATTCAACCCAAATTTTTCTTATTTTTATTTCAATTTTGCTTTGGGAAGAGGTGTTTGTTTTCTTAATGTTAGTTCCATAGCATTAATTAGCCACCTTTGCTTTGCTTAGAAATCTTTTCAAGTGGAAGAGTTCTGAACACAATTTCCTTTTCTAACATTGCCATCTGTGGAAAAGGAAATGCATGCTTTAGCAAAAACCCCTATGTGTAACTCCTCCTGCGTGGATAGCTTGGCACAGTCTGATTTCTCTTCCTGCTAACTGAGAAGTAGTTCAAATCACAAAGGGAATAGCCATAGGTTCCCAAAAGTTATGTGGTCTTGTGGAAGGTTAACATGATGGCTCAAAACTCAGTATAATTATCACTGGGAGGTTTCATTCATCAGGGAAACTGAGTCTTACTAAAGGTTGGGCCCATCACTATGACATCATCCCTTCCTGGGTTATCTTCCTACAGTCACAAGCTTTATGTCCAAAGGTCACCAGGGACATCTCCATGTGCAACTTTTTAGATCAGGAAACAGTGCTTGACTTTCCATTGCTACCAATAAAACTAGCTGGTTTTTCTTGACTTCTCAGGAAGTCTGTTAAGGCAGATAATATGCAGGGATTCAACTTGATAAAATTACTGCCTTCTCCAGTAGTAAGCAAGTGTCACAAATTCAGTGCACCATAAAGAGCAAATCTTTCTATTTGAGCATTATCTTGAAAATACATTGGAATTGCCATACTGAAAATTTCTGAGAGGCAAAGAATCAAGGTATGCCCAGGAGATGCCTTTCTTTTTACTGTATAAAGATTTTAAAGTCACAGGTATTAGAGTCAAGTAAACTTTTATTTATGATACATAAAAAAGACACGAGTAATTGATGAGGGGGGTGTTTGTTTGCTTGACTTTGTTTCTTTTACATATTTTTTAAAGATTTTTTTCCAGGCATGACAATGGAGGACCAATACAAGCTGGTTTCTACAATGAGTTTTATATAAAGAAAAAAGAATCAGGGTCATCCTCAAATATAGAGAAAATGCGAAAAGTTATAGACAAGAAGTAGAGTAGGGTAAGTGCACAGAAAATTATGTGGAATGAACTGCCTGGGTAAGAAAAATTCAAGTTAAACTTCAAATCCAAGATGATCAAACACCACTTGGGTGATGGGAAGAAGTGAGAAATGTAAGCTAAGAGTGGGGCTTATTAGAGTTAGGGGAGAGGATTCTGACTAAATTGACATCCTGGAGTTTGACTAAGACTTAGCAATGCAGAGATGAACACGAAAGCCTGAAAGTCATAATATAAATACAAAAAACTTGAGGGTTGCACAGCTAGAATCTTGCCATCAAGAGAGCTTCATTGTGTTGATAGAAAGAATATAAAAGCTGTCTAATGATCCCTGTCAGGTCTGAGGACTGAATGCTTTCAGCTGATTTTGACTTAGCTCTCAAAAAATACCAACAAATTATTTTTCTATTAAGAATCTTAGACTTCTGCAATGTTCCAATGGTAGATGACAAGAAGAGAGGCCAAGAGAGATTTTCTATTGCCTTCCTTTGATTAAACCAGCACTTTGTACTTTAAAAACTGTCTTTAGTTTTGCAGAATGAGTTTGTACAAATAACATACTTAACATAAATAAAGAAGAAAGTACATATGATAAAGAAAAATATTGGTTTCTGTTAACTGATGGTACTACACAGAAGATAATTACATCATTTTTTTCACATCACTTAACCACAGTTTTTTTTTTAATAACTACTAAGTAAAGAGAGATTCAACTGTGAACATTCCAGTGGGTCTATTTATAGTTAAAATTCTTAATAACCGGTTTTTCTTTACTTATTAAACTCATCCATCAAATCTCTAAATAGCAAGTACAAGTCACAAGGCAAAATATGGACGGTAGCTTCTCCCTGAAGAAGTCAGTATGATTTCTATGAGGCTTTGAGGATTTTTTTTCATTTTTCTTTCTTTTTACTTTTATATTATTAGTTCTTTTATTGGACTCATAATATATTTGATAATCATTCTTGTTATTGCATATACCAAAGTACATTTTCTTGTAAAGTTTATAATTTTCTTTTATTTATTTTATTTCTCTTTTTATTGGATTTTTTATTTCTTTACATTTCAAATGTTATTCCCTTTCCCATTTCCCATCCATAAACCCCTTATTTCATCCCCCTTCCTTTTCTTCTATGAGGGTATTCCCACCCATCCACCACCCCTTCCTGCCTCCTTGCCCTGACATTCCCCTACACTGGAGGGGTCGAGCCTTGGTAGGATCAAGGGCTTCTGCTCCCATTGGTGCCCAACAAGGCTACATATGCAGCTGGAGCCATGGATCTGCCCATGTGTACTCTTGGATGGTCATTTAGTCCCTGGGTGCTCTGGTTGGTTGGTATTGTTCTTACGAGGTTGCAAACCCTTTTTTTTTCTGGTTTATCAAGACAGGGTTTCTATGTGTAGCCTTGGCTGTCCTGAAACTCTCTCTGTTAACCAGACTTCCCTTAAACTCAAAGAGATCTGTCTGCCTCTGCCTCTGCCTCTGCCTCTGCCTCTGCCTCTGCCTCTGCCTCTGCCTCTGCCTCTGCCTCTGCCTCTGCCTCTGCCTCTGCCTCTGCCTCTGCCTCTGCCTCTGCCTCTGCCTCTGCCTCTGCCTCTGCCTCTGCCTCTGCCTCTGCCTTCACCTATGCCTCCTCCACCTCCACTCCTCAGTGCTAGGTTATCTCTCTTCATTATTTATTTTTACCCATATAAATGCAGAATATTGGAGAGTAGAAATGATTGTAAAAAGAGATTTTTTTATTTTTTTTTAAATTTTTCTATGTAGGTATCTATGTGAGTGTCCCATTATACAGCTGCATACTGAGATCAGAATAAGGCATTCAGTCTCCTGGAATTGCAATTACAGGTAATTTAGAACTGTCTGATATGAATACTGGAAACCAGATTCAGATCCTCTGAGAGAGTAACTTGTGGTCTGCACCACTAACCTATTTCTTCAGCCCCAGAAGATTAGATTCTGACTGACTTTGAGGAGTTTCTGGTGACATTTTAAAAGGATTAAAAATGATTTTTTTTAAAGTTCTAGAAAGTGCATCTTGATTTACTTCCCATCTCCCATCAAAAGTTGACCAGAGCTTCTTCAACTGTAAAATTCAGCTTTAAAGTTTCTACTTTAATGAGATTGCCCCAATGTTTCTCAATTCTTTGTAAAAAAAATGCCCTTTTGAATTAAAAATAAGTATTTCAAACTTACCACAAATAAACCAGAAAAAGCCGCTTTTTGTGTCATTGGTCTGCTGAGATCTGTCTCTGAAAGGATAGTTCACTCTGTTTAAAATGTCTTGAATTTCATGACTTAGAAATCAATTTTTAGTCACTTTTGGGATGAAATAGCTTTTGGCTCTAAGCTCCTTGCCTGTGATATAACATCAGCAAGGAATTAACATTCACATGATTAACTTTTTTGTTGTTGCTGTTTTAACACAAGATCTTACGAGGTATCCCAGGCTGACCTCAAACTCACAAAGATCTACTTGCCTCTGCCTGCCAAGTGCTAGAATTGAAGTTGTATACCACCACTTGGTATTTTTAAAAATATTTATTCCACATTAAGCTTTATTTGATGAGTATGTTAAATAAAAGTAATTCAATTCTTAACAAAAGATGTTATCTTAGGGAAAACAGGATTTTAAAAAAGGGAATAATGTGAAACAAGTTAATGCACACACAATAATGTAATGAAACAAAGGGTTATACCTTTTCATTTCATATATACTTTATTAGGATATCTTTTTATTGAAAATAATTTTATAAAATTTATTCTAATCACAATTGAACCTCTCTCATCTTCTATAAGATTCTCTCCACACTTCCAACCCCATGCTTTCTTTTTCTATGTCTTTAGAAAACAAATTAAAAAGAAACAAAAAATAAAACACAAAATAAAACACAGAGGAAATACATACATACAGACACACACACACACACACACACACACACACACACACACACACACACACAAACAAAACCTGTAAATCCACAAAACCAGAAATCATAACATACAAACTTCCAAAACTAGATGTCTGTGGCCAAAAGCTTCATCACTAATAACATTCCTACACTTTACAAAAAAGTAATTTGCCTAGAAATGTGCATCCATCAAACAAAAGACTCATGAAATATGATGGAGAGTTTCTAACTGTTTGCATTTCAAATATCAAAAAATACGGTGGGCTCTCAGGATGCCATGTCAAGAGAGTCCAAGTTGAAGGTCAGCCTGGGCTACATAAAAACATAAAAATAAAATAAAAAGGAACTTAAGGACCCAAGTTCAGTTCCTAGTGCCAAAAAGAAAGAGAGAAAGAAAGAAAGAAAGAAAGAAAGAAAGAAAGAAAGAAAGAAAGAAAGAAAGAAAGGAAGGAAGGAAGGAAGGAAGGAAGGAAGGAAGGAAGAGAAACAAAGAAAAGAAAAGGAAAATAGAAAAAAGAAAGAAAGGAAGAAAAAAGGAAATAAAGAACTAAGAAAAAGTTAAATATTTTCAGTGGTATAGCAGTGCCATACCTTTTTTATTAGAATGATATCATTAAATCAATTAACCTGAAAAAAGTGATAAATTTTAAGAACATCATCCTCTCTCAGGCAAACTGAAAATGTTTATTCTTGCAAAACGTGTTTTACTTTTGTGTTTGAAAATTATAGTCTATAATTAACAAAATAATATATAAAATATATTATTCAGTGTATAATAACATTGTATAGTAAGTATAAAAATTAGGGAGATTTTTTTATATTTTCTTCCTAAGAGATTTTATTTCTGAATTAATACTAAATAAACACTGCGTTGCACACTTCCATCTAAGTTCAAAGGCAAAATAGAAGACAAGTTTGCATTCAGAGAATGAAACACACACACACACAAAATAAAGAGAACACCATTAAATACCCTCTTCCTGAAGTTTTGTGACCTTTTCATTTGCATCAAATACTAAAACCACAAACTCAATTTAAATGTTTTTGAAAAGATGCATTCATCTTCCATTTTTCTTCCTACCTTTTATATTAATAACCTAAAAACTTTTATAATTAGCCAGTGAATGCTTCACTTAGGAATAAACTTAAACTTAAGGAAAAGGACACATTCTGGTGGTATATACTTTGTTTTTAGGATGTAATTCATCAACTTTAGCCAATTAAACTAAGAGTTGTCATGCTTCCTGTACTTCAAATTCAAATTAAAAATGTGATGCCATGGCTTTAATAATTAATGAACATTTTGTGATATTTGTTTCTTCTAATTAATCTATTAAAATTGTGTAAAATTGCCTATTGATTGAAAATTTGTCTTTGCTCTAAAGAATTAATTAACTTAGACCATTATTTCAACTATCCAATGATTTATTTTAGCTTCAAAGTCCATATTGAAATTATGAATACATCTTAATTGTAGAAACTGAATAAAGAGAAAGCACGCAGCTTTTGCTTAACTTGATGAATGGTTATCATCACTGTTAACTTGATTAGATTTGGAATCACCTAAGAGACACAGCTTCCACATCTATGTGAGTATTTCCAGAAAGGTTGAGTTATGGAGGAAAAACGCACCCTGGATGTGAATAGCACCATCTCATGTACTTGAATATCAGACCAGACAAAAAGAGAAGAATGAAGAAGGCAGCAAAACAACAGGGAAGGAGATGCCTCCCTGTTTCCGGATCAGTCAGACAGATCAATACTCTCCTGTCACAGTGATACTTCCCCATCATTACTGGCCTCATTGCTGTTAAATGTGAGCCAAAATCAACTCTTCTTCCATGAAGTCACTTTTTGTCAGGTATTTGATAACAATATTGAGAAAAGCAACTGTTATACATGGTAACATCCATTCATTTTCCTGCAATTTTGATCATCTTTATGACTAAATAAAACTCCATAATGCAGATAGACCTCATTTTACGTATTTATTCACTTGTTGGTGGGCATGTTGGTTCCACATCTTGTTTACTGTAACCAATGCAGTAAATGTCAATGTGCAAGTATCAATGGTGTGCTGACTTACAGGAATAGATCATTTTAATCTTTATATTTCAATCCATTATTTTTTTAATACAAACACAGTTAATTTAAAGGATATTCTAATTGGGTTCTGGCTCCAAGCGTTAGTACTTGTTTCAGTCCCCATACCTGCAAATATATAAAAAGTAAAAAATAAAAATAATTATTTATAATTAATAATTAATCATGATGAAAGTATTGATATCTTTTTATCAAATAATGTATCTAACTAATCTTTTAAAATCAGTATTGCTTGGTAATCTTTTAACAATTCAAATACTTTTCTATTTTTATTTTGTAGAGTATTTGAATTGGTCCCTTTTTTAAAGGATTATAAGAAAATCGATAAATGAATCAATTTTTTTAAATGAATCAATTTTTAACTACATCAAGTTTCATATGTTTCAGTTTCTACCTTTATATGCTTTATTTATTGGTTGTTGTTTTCTAAATGACAGGTTTTCGTGCTACAACCAGAATGTAGAACATTTGAGAGGTGTCTCAATCAGTTGGTTAGTTTATAAAGAACAAAATTATGTTTCTCCCAGCTAAATGTAAGTTTAAGATACTGATAGGATTGTTGTGCAGTGAGTGGGATTTTCAGCTTTACACAGCAGGCTAATCAACTTTCTTGTTCCTTCCCACCATGTGAGGACACAGAATCAACCCTTCTTGTCAGACAGCAAGTCTGCTCGCATTTTAATCAGATATCCCACCCTCTGAAAATATGATCAATAAGTTTGTTTTGCTTATGGATTGCTCATTCTAAGATAATTACTATGAACAAGACCTGAAGAAAAATCACACACACACACACACACACACACACACACACACAATTAAGAGATATATAGAGAACCCATGCAATTCTTGTGCTATATAGACTATCAAGCCATTTCCTTTTGAAAGAGTTATAATACATATCAATATATTATTACTGTAGAAATTTCTAGGATAATAAATTCAATGAGACCAAGTTAAAGCAGTGTTTGTTTATCTTATTTATACACAGAAAGCATTTTGAATGTATAAATCCCAATTTGCATCCTGTACTTAATATTCTGGCTGCAAAATACAATAAACCATGCTATAGGGAGACAAAAATCACAAACCAATATGACAGATAAACATAGGCTTATACTTTTTAAAATCTACTTTTAATAATGGTTCTTAAATGTTTTAACCTCTCTTCTAGACCACCACCCACCAGAGGTAGTAAAAATGAAAGGTTAATAGGGAAAAGGAGGATGTGAGCCTGTTTAGAAATAATTCTTTGGAGCCAATCCAATCTGCATTGTCAGGATACCAGCAGTTCAGTTCACATGAATCAGCAGTGGCAGTTAAATCCAGAAGAAACTGCAAGGCTCTGCCAATCAGTTTGAGTCCACAGAAGTGGCAAGAAGCTGCCAGAATACTACCAGAAGTTCTTTGATATTGTTTCTCTCTATGAAGTCATGATGAATGATGACTAGCAAAGAGCAGCAAGGCAAACCAATATCCCAAAGTGTCCCAAAGACCAGTGTCAGCAACGCTCAAGGATGAACAGCAAAGAACGCAAGAAGAACTAATACCACACACTGTTGTCCACTGTCTGTTGGGTTATATTTCTAGCCTTTCCAAACATTACAAGTATCCTCAAGCATCTGCTCTAGCAAAACATCGCATGCCCCTTTTCCAGGATGCTTTCAGAAAAACACCATGTCTGATCTCAGCAAAATATCCTCCCACATGTCTGCTTGAGCAAAAGAAACATCCTCCCATAAGACAGTTCCCAGAAAAAAAGAAAATCACATGTCGCCATTGAGTCTCCAGAGAATTTCCACTTCAGAAAAATGAAACTGTGTATGACTAAAAAAACCCAGTGAACATATAATAATAATCAAGAAGGAGGCAAAGTTTTACACTTATATAGAGTCAGAATAAAAGTATATGTGTAACTGTAAGAGATCTTACATCAAAGACATTGCTCATTGACAAACACACAGGTTCTTTTAAAGTTACTATGTATTTATACCATGTCACTTTATAGCTAAACTGAACAAGAGATTAGAATCTTATTCAAGATTTCCATATCGGAGAAGATATCTTTTACCTATAGATATACATTCTAACTGAGACATCCTCAACAAATGGCCCAAGAATATATTTGGCTGTATTTGTTGTGGTGGGTGTTCATAATAAAATATAATAGAAAAACAGCAACAAGTACTATAACAACAATAAGAACAAAACACAATAGAGTAGAGAAGTTAAACAACAGGCTTAGTTAGGTATTATCAAAGTATTGAAAGCTAGTGAAAGGCCAAACCTACTCCATCTTGGGACCAGTTTCCACTTTAAAAACAAAAAGGCACGAGAACTTAACCTGCAACTGAAACCAAGCTACACCCAAGTTCCAGGAAGAACCATATAGCTTGTCTCTGGCCTAAACCCCAGCATTACTCCGTAGCAACAGCCCATCAGGATTAGTCTGATAGTTCCAGATGTACTTTCAGAGTGGTTGCTATTGTTCACAGTTTTGCTTCAGAGCATTTACCTGTAGACTTACAGTAGTGATTCAATTAGATGCTTGCCAGGCTAGAAACCCCCTCACTTGCTCACCATTTCCTGTAAAAACTTGTTCCACATAGGGATCAGGGCTTCATCCTCCCATCCTGTTCTGTCAGTGACAGTAGCAAGCCCAAGGTGGAGCTTGAATAAAACCCTAGTGTGATTGCATCGGAATCAGCTCCTTGGTGGTCTTTGGGGGTTTGAAAACTCTTCCTGAACAGGTACAACGCTGGGAAGATTGAGGTTAAGGAACCAGCAGATTCAGTTCCAAATGAGAGCTGTCCTCTTAGGTTATAGCCACTTTCCTCTATCCTTAAATATCAGAGAGAACTAGCTCCCCAGAATCTTCATAAGGACATAACCATCATGAAACACTTACCCTCATGCACTCACTTAAATTTAGTTATATGCTAAATATATATTAGGGGAAATTAGGGCTTCAGGCTAGATATAGGGAACTGTCTGTCCATAACTGTTTCCTCTAGCCTCCTAAATGTATGTCCCTTTTGTATACATAATAATCAGTTACATCTTAAAGTCTTCAAATGCCTTAATTCTTTAACCCATTCCAGCATGAACTCATTTGATTTCTTTTCTCAATATTGTCTAAAATGTAGTTAAGACTCGAGATATACTTCTTTGGGAGATAAATTGCTTTTAGCTATGAACCTATGAAACCAGGCAAAGTATGTGTTTCCAGTGAACTGTGATAATATACACCAATGAAGGCATTCTCATTCCAAAAGGAAAATTAAGACGGGAGGAACAATGGGTCACAGGCAAACCTAAACCCTAGAAAGACTGATTTAATTAGCTCATAAATCTTGACTATACAGCTAGCTTCTCTCTGTTTTAGATCTACTGAGGTGCCAGTTCTAGTTATATAGCTCAGTAAGTATTAGAGACCACACAGTTTAACACAGAAATCATATAGCCTGATGAATTTCAGGAAATAACCCAGCAAAATGTGAATAACTGGCAGGGTCTTCCCTTGTTTTCTAAGAATAGTACTTATTAAGTTCGAAGTGGATCCATCATCCAGCCTATGAGTTCCTCTGGCCTATTTCACTTCTTCTTGGTATTTCTGCTCCTTTCATTTCAAAATGGCAGTATTCAGGGTCGCCCAGTAGTGTCCCTACTCCTGTCTTCTTTTGAAATGACTGAGTCTATGAGTCCTGTCAAAGAGCTCACTATCAAATGATCATCCCACCACATACTCCTGAAGATTAGCTTGCTTACTCTTCCAACTTCATGAAATAGGCTGAAAGCTTTCCTAATTTCAAATTTCTGAATCTTCTTTGCTTCACTAGTCCTCCTTAACTTCATTCTTTTTTCATAACTCACTTTGAATATTCAGGGAAAAATTCACTTTCTTTGGAAAGCTACTCAAACAAATATTTAACTTTGTTATTCAATTCTACATCTGAAAATCAGTAGAAAAATATTCAAATAAATATTCTTTGTTGTTACTATGTAGTCATAATTACCTTTTCAGCTGTTTTCAACAGTGTTCCTCCTTCATATCTGGTTCCTCAAAACTCATTCAAACTCTACTCACTGCTTCACTATAAAATTTCTTTTACATGTTAGTAATCACTAGAGCAGCATTTAAATTTTTAGTATCCAATTATGTTATTCTAGACTCTGCAGAGAGCAAAACAAAACAGAAATATAGAAATAAAACAAGATTTATTGTAAGGAATTGGCTTAAATGATTTGGAAGATGGACAGTCCCCAAGATTACAAGATAATATGTAAGCACACAAAAGAGTTGATGATGTCTAAATCTAAATATAAGAGGGGCAGAAGAATGAGTGATGTAAATTCTAGTCAATACCAAATTTTGATATCTTAGCTCAAAGAAAATAGTTAAAGTCTACCTTTTTTTAAATCTTTTTGTTGTGTATAAGAATGCCATCCCCAACACCTAAAGTTCCATTAAGACCATCGAAATCAGTGAAGGTACTTTCTGTTACTCACTAAAGTTGTTCATAAATTAATATGATTTAAATACACACTCAGAAATACAATTGCAATAATATTTAAGCAAATATTGGAGAACAGTGACCTAGTCAAACTATTGTATAAAACTTATCGTGACACAGTCTCTGCCTGAGAAGATACTCATGAGGCCCTTTTAACTGGCCATGGTAAGTAGTGATTGTGAGAAAGTGGTTGTACATGACATCAGTCATTGAATAAAATTGGAGACTGGTGTATTCTGTTCCGGTTAGGCAGTAAACATAACAGGGTTTCTATAAAAGCTTTGTTGAAATGTTATACTTTTATGAACATGAGCATAAAGAATCAAATCGAACATTGTTTTGTTGCCTCCATGAGGTTGAGCAAATCAGAATGGCAATAAAGCTGAGTGCAAAGAAAAATCAAACCTCTTAGACTCTAATAACCACTCATCGCATTGTTTACTGCAAACTCTCTGGAGCTGAAGACCACCTATGTAAGAGAAATTAAAGACTAAATGAGCACATTTAACATGCATTTCCCAGCAAATTAATGTTTCAGTTCCTTCCCTGGCTGTGCTCAGCTATTATCTGACAGTGTGGCTTAGGATGTGCATTCTAACAGATTCCAGTAAGAATAAATTTGATATCATAAGTCTTATTTTTGCTATTGTTTTTGTTTGGTTTTCCGACTTTGTTTCTTTGTTTGTCTGTTTGGGAGTTGGCTTGAAGGGAGCCATTCAGTGTTGTACCTGTGTGAAATCTTGCTACCATTTACTTCTGAATTCCTCCTATTCTTGATATTGATATTTGCTGGAAGGTATAATCAGAAACCAAGTGCAGTAAGTCTAATTTTCTAAATATAAAATGTAATTCCCTCCCTTCTCTAGCCAGATGTAATTTGTTTTTTTTTCCTCAGATTTTTAGTAAGGTTGCAATTTTAAGTTTCTTCAATTGATTTTTTGGATTAAACAATTTCCCATCTATCTTAACAATGCCAAGACAAACTTTGGGACTCTTACTTATATGGTAAGTACAGTTTTCTCTCTTTCCAGATCTCTCCTTTCCCTGTGGCCCAACTCAAATGAATACGGAACCTTCACAAACTTTGCATCCTTTCTTGTATACATTTCACTGAATGAACATTCCCATGTCACCTAGTTGTCTTGCTCTTTGAATTACTTCTCATCACTCACTTGAAATAGTTTTAGAATGCAAAATTATGCATTCCATTCAGCACCATGTCGAACCACTCCAGAAGTATGAACAGAGGACCATAGCCAGATACAGAATATCCTCAGGGATCCGAGACACATAGCACAATTTTTCTCCCCTTTTCCCATGTTGAACTTCATTTCCAGAAATGTATCACCAACTTTTATATTCCTCATTTTCTTCCATCGGCTATTCTGCCTTCTCTACTTATGCTTTATGACTTGATTCAATAGGATCTCTTCACTTTATTCTTGGAACCTCCTTGCCTAAGACTACCAGATGGAATTAGTTATGGTTCTGCCTGTGAGGTCATTGCTCCAATAACAGACTTCTATTAAGGTATCTATTGAGATGCATTCTGAATTTGAAAGTATTCTGTAACTCAATAATCTAAGTATCGTCTGCCAAAAATTATAACAATAGTTATTAACTATTGCCAAACATCTTGTGCATGTGTATATGTTTGTATATGTGTGTATACATTTATGTATGTTTGTGTGTATGTGTATACACATGTATGTGCATGCATGTGTGTATGGAATTGTGTGTGGGTATGTATGCATGTGTGCATATGTGTGGACATGCATGTTCCCATATGTGAATTTGTACATGTATATTGTGATTGTGTGTGCATGCATATATGTGTGCACATGTGTACTTGTGCATGCATATATGTATGCATGTATGTGCAGCATACATTAGAAGGTAGAAGATGAATTTCCTCATTCTTTATATAGTTTCTTTTCTTCTGAAAAGATACTCTGACAAAAGCTAACTTCAGAAAAAAATTATTCTAACATATACATTAAGGTATAACCCATCATAGCAGCAGAGGAATCAAGGAAGTAGGGTCACATTACATCTATATTTGGAAGAAAAAGAGCAATGCACACTTTTGATCAGATCACTTTCTTCTTTTATGCAGTCCAGAACTGAAACTCAGGGAATAGTCCTGGCACTTTATAGCTGGACTTTCCCACATTACCTAACCTAATCATCATAATTTCCCACAAGTTTGGCCAGAGTCCTGTCTCCCAGGAAATTCTCGATTATGCCAAGCTGACAATTGATACTGAACATTGCAAATAGGTGGTGAGGGAAGGGAAGAAAAATAGAAAACAGTGAACAGGCTACAAGTCAGAAATAAAAAGTAGAAAAATTTCACTTTACTTGGTATTTATTGATGATGAGTTAGACAGAAAGGGAGATTATTAATGACAGCCTTGGAATTGGTTCCTATGTTCTTTGATATGGGCTAAGATTAGGTTTGTTTTAATTAAGAAAAACATAGCTGTATAAAAAACTGTTCATTCTGTTTTCTTACTACAGTCCATGTAAGCAATCCTAACTTTGGGGAACATATTAAGGTCTGTGATAGTTCTCTGTCACAGGGAACTTTATCCTCATTTTCTAAACTGAAAAGCCAAAAAGAAAAACCATAAAGAAGCACATTCAAAGATAATGTGAACATCATCTCTCAGTGCTACCACCCAGAAGATCTTATATAACTTCCACTTGCTTTTTTGTATCTTGGCTCTATGACTAATGTGTGGGAGGAGGGGGGACTGTAAGCCTGACAAAGCATCACTGTAATAGAACACCAAATATAAATTAAAGTGGAAATGTTATTTTAACCCATGGTTCCAGTAAATGTAGTCAATACTAGTTGGTTCTGCTAATTCTGGCCACATGTAGAAGCAAAGTATCATGGTAACAAGAGAACATTTCCTCATCATTAACAGGAAGCAGAGAACTAGAAAGATCTAGAGACTGGAGATAAACTTCAGTCCTATCCGCAACAACCTACTTTTTCCAGATATATCCTACTTCTTAAAATTTATACCACCCATCAAAACAGAGTCACCATTTGGGGATCATGTATTCAACTCATGAATCTTTTGGAAATATTTATTTTTCTTCTAAGACAAGATCCCACTATGAGATCTTAGACTATTGTGCTAAAACTCTCTCACTGGATCATTTTAGCCCAAACCCACAGAGATCTGTCTGCCTCTGCCTGCTGAGTGCTGGGTACATAAAAGTATGTGACATAATACCCAGCTTCATATTTAAACTCTGGCACAATCCTAGGATACAGAACTTGTACCCTAGGATGTGAGGTTTCCAGTTAAGATTCATGTGCTATAGAAGAATAGATATGAATTGAAAGGTGTTTAGCTTGTCTTTTTGGATGTTAGGCTATTTATTCATTATACATAAACATGATATTAATATATAATCAGTAAAGTTTTAATAATATTACTATGTGTATTCACTCATATCAGTTTCTGTTTCTCGCCATACTGAAAAACAGGACATCGTTTAGCTGCATATTAAGGTATTAACTGTAAGTCTCTATCAGTCCCTAAATGCAACTTGAACTGTGCCTTTAGGTTGATAAAGCAACAATGACTAAGTTCTTGAAGACCAACTGATTCTCTCCAGGTAACACTATCAGGAGTTATGAGGTAGACCTGATTAAATGTTGTTTGGCATTATATTCTTGCTTTTTACTTAAGATGGTTAAAATTTTCATGTCACAGAAGCCTCTTAATCTTTATGTCTCAAATAATACACTGCACCATCCTACATTAGTGCATAAACTGCAACGGTACTGAGTACCCATTTTTATAATGGGGTTTAGAAAAGTTTCACACTTTGCTGATTTAATAACACTTGGAGTTTTGTCTCCTTTATTACAAGGAATTCAAATTTTTACAGTAGTGTGTAAGTGGCACATGAGCCATTTTGAAGAGTTACATGACATTCCATTGGTAAGATAGGACCCAGGGCTCCCAGCAGATAAGAACTTCTCTGTTTGCGTATCAGAAATTCACTGCACATAGGCCTCTGCTCTGATCACTGACAGCATGGAACACAAGTTCTAAGGAATGCATTCCTTGTTCCCAGTACCCTTACCTGCAGTGATCACAGCATTCAACATGAGAAAGCCATCCTGGAGCTTTATTAATGAACCCATCAGCTAAATTACAGCCATCATTAAAACTGCCAGTTAGTGTCAAAATGTTTTGACTATCAAATTCAGAAAGATTAATCATTCTTTTAAATATGCTCTGCTGGAAACCTAGTTTTTTTTTCTAGTCCAAGATATCATTTAGTATGGTATTTGTTTCTTCCTGGCAATTAAGTGAAGGACAAGTGGGTAGAACCAACCTTTGGGGGAAATTTGTTGGATGAGTTAATGATCCGTTCCTTCAGTGTTAGGAACTGAAGGTGAGTCATAAAAATGAGTGGCATTGATAATCAGTATTTGTGAAACACACCGGGTAATCCTTAGTGGATCAGAGGTATTTCAGACTAGAACAAATATTTCAGGGGGTGAGAACTACTGCCAGAAAATCATCAGTGACAGCTTTTTCAAAAGAACAGGGAATGTTCAAAACATTATAAAGTGATAGAAGTCGGAATTTGATATGTTGGTAAAAAGGAAATATTGACTGGGAGAGCAGTGTTTTATTATAAAAATTGACAGGGACTTCAAGGTATGTTTGACAATGATTGAATTGGGTTATATAAAATGACATGTCTTGCTATCTCTGTTCTTTCGCTTATCAAAATTGAGACTTAGCAAATTGCATCATTTTTATTTGCTTCTGTTTTCTTTTGCTTAGTTGCCACAGAAATCTATGAGGCTTTCTTCAATCTCTGAAGTCTTACCAGAATTTATTTTAAGACAGATTAAATGACAGCTCAAGAAATTACTGATGTTACAGGAAATATTGTTTATTTAAAGGAAACTCATTCTCTTTGGCTTTCCAGCACAAGAATCTGCCCCCATACAATTAGTGCAATTTGGGGATTAAAAGCCAGGACAATGGCATGCCACAGATTCATGGCATTTTATGTCAAAATCAATGTCAAATTCTAAATGTCAAAGTGTTCCCAAATTGCTTCATTCTATCCCTCTCTAATGAGAGAAATGACATAGTTAAATAAGCCTCCATAAAATTAATCCCTTTTAGTCACCTAAGTTCAAGACATTTTAATCAAGTCAATGATCATATGCAATGCACACTTACAATTCAGAATTCAGTACCTAAATTGATTACTATGATTCACCTACTTTGATTTTAGAAATCAGAAGCCTTAGCATTTTTCATATTTTGTAAACAACACTGGAATTCTGAGGCAGCATCTAAAGTCTCATATCATACATGTCTCTCCTTTCTTTCATTCAGGTTCTTCCTGGAGGATCTGGAGTACTAGGTTTCATTATCAATTATTAGGCCATACGTTCTTCATATCTCAGTCCTATTTTTGGGGTACTTTTTATTAACACTTCAAATATTTTTTCCTTTCCCGGTGTCTCATCCATAAGCCCCCTACCCTATTCTTTACTCACCCTTTAATGTTCCTGCTAGGCTATTTTTTTGAAAGGAAATCAGAAAGTATTTGAGTAGGAAGGCATCCATCACATAGCATCCTTCCACCTATCTTCTTTCTTCTGCTTCAA
Source organism: Rattus norvegicus (assembly GCF_021556685.1). Taxonomy (NCBI): domain Eukaryota; kingdom Metazoa; phylum Chordata; class Mammalia; order Rodentia; family Muridae; genus Rattus; species Rattus norvegicus. Next base: position 18,065,868 of record NC_141535.1, on the reverse strand, counting down.
ATTCTAAGTATGAACAAGAAAAGAAACTCTATTTGTTAAATGTTTCTTCTAAATTGATACTATATTCCATAATTTATATGTTCAATTTCATTGATTCTTTCCATAATACCTGTATTTCTGCTTCACATATTAGGAAATATAGACTAATAGAGGTCAGGTAAATTTCTCAGGGTCATAGAATAAAGAGAAAAAGCTGGTTGGACCAACTATTCCCATTCATAAAATTGTGCCCATCTCACTTTGACCTCATAGTTACCTGAGCTGTGAACTAGAGAAAAGTGCACTATAGGCAGAATCAAATGCAACTCATTTCTAATTTACCAACTTAATCTAATCGATAAAGAGAAACATCTTTAAGGGAATGCAAAGAAACACAGTATTTATAAAAATTCAGATCTATACTTAGCATAAGAATATTTATAAGCATAGTAATTTTCTACAGTATGGGTTTGATGAATATGAATGTGTGTCAGTTGAAATCTTTGTGGTTCAATTTATATACCTTTTATGCCATTGTACATAAATTTTATGCTCATTTCAAAAAAGAATTTTGAACATTTATTTCTATTCTTGAAAAAATCTTGTCAACTGTAGACTGTTGTCTTTATTCAGGTGAAGGCAGGCACAAGATAAGGCAAGGCCTGTGATTGGACAATAAAAAGGTAAGGCATTGACAGAGCTTTTTGGTTTTTTTTGTTTTTTTTTTTTTTTTGTTTTTTTTTTTTTTTGGTTCTTTTTTTTCGGAGCTGGGGACCAAACCCAGGGCCTTGTGCTTCCTAGGTAAGCGCTCTACCACTGAGCTAAATCCCCAGCCCCGACAGAGCTTTTGTAAGGTGGGAGAGAGGAAAACAGGAAGAAGAACCAAGATAGAAGAGGAGGAAGACAACCCAGATCTGTGTGGCCTTAAAGGATCACAGGTAGTTATGAATATTTCATAAGAGATTGATTTTTGTAGGACAATTTGTCTTATCTAGATCGGCAGTTTATAACATTATCAATTGGTTGTAAGTTTATTGTGTGGATGTTTTGTGGAATGAGAATTTAAGATATAAATCTGATTGCTAAATTACAAGCTTATTGAGTTTTGACAACAGTAAAACTAAAAACAAGTTACTGGCAGTTGTGACTATAACCACAGGGGGTGGATATTGAGAATATGAGCAGAGTCCACAGCAAGAGAATTGCAAGAGGGCAGCTGCTGCCAGGATCAGAGAGTAGCCTGGTGGAGTGGGATGGAGATTGGGAGTTTAGTAGTTGAGATGCTCTGCTGATTGTGATGACAATACTCAGCACATGCCATGTTGCCTAAAGAAGCCAGCCCTAGCATGGGTTGGTAATTTTTTTTTAATATTTACTGCTACAGTCAACACTCAAGCTAATTTTGTAGAAAATATTTTTATTTTTATTGGATATTTCATGTATATACATTTCAAATGTTATCCCCCTATCCCTCCTCCCTACCTCCCCCCTTCTATGAAGATACTCCCACTCCCAGCTCAACACCCTGGCATTCCCCTACACTGGGGAAATGAGCCTTCACAGGACCAAAGGCTTCTCCTATTGATGCCAGACATTGCCATCCTCTGCGACATATGAGGTTGGAGCCATGAGCTCCTCCATTGTACTCATTAGTTGGTGGTTTAGTCCCCAGGATCTCTGGGGGGTCTGGTTAGTTGATATTATTGTTGTTCCTACGGGTTGTAAACCCCTTCAGCTCTTTAGTCCTTTCTCTAACTTCTCCACTGGAGTTCCCATGCTCCATCCAATGGTTAGCTGCTAGCATCCTCATCTGTATCAGTAAGGCTCTGGCAGAGCCTCTCAGATGCTCCAACATATAACAAGGACACATGCTCCACTATGTTTGTAGCAGCCTTATTTATTATAGCCAGAAGCTAGAAAGAACGCAGATGTCCCTCAACAGAGGAATAGATAAGGAAAATGTAATACATTTAAACAATGGAGTACTACTAAGCTATTAAAAACAATGACTTCATGAAATTCTTAGGCAAATGGATGAAACTAGAAAATATCATACTGAGTGAGGCAACCAAGTCACAAATAACACACATGGTATGTACTTACTGATAAGTGGATATTAACCCAAAAGCTCAGAACACCCAAGAAACAATTCAAAGACCACATGACGCTCTAGAAGAAGGAAGACCAAATGTGGATGCTTCAGTCTCTCCTAGAAGGGGGAACAAAATACTCAAGCTAATTTTGTAATCCTCATAAATATATTAAAAGATTTCATATTAACTTTTATCCTGCTGAATGCTTCATCCAAATTCTGACTCATGCATTTCCCTCTGGAATGTTCACAAACTACAGTTACAAATTGTATAATAATATCAGTGACACTTGATATGATTTTTAAATTCTTTAGAAAATAGAGCAATTCTGATTTAATTGCACTTGTTTTTCACTCAAGAAGAAACACAAATGCATACAATTAAATATAAAGTGCTCCTGTACTCACTCACTCATAAAACCTATCTACTAAAGAGTCCTTTATTTAGCAAGTGTTTTTTTAATTATTTTGACACTTCTTAAAATTCTTAAAATCTTAAAAAAATAAAGAAAGTCATTCCAATTTTGTAAATAGTCTTTCTTTCATTATATTGTTTCTTTTATGTCAAGTGTCATTTCAATTCCACCAGTTAACTTGTACTCAGGTAAAACAAAATGGATGTCTTGGCATTCTTTGTAATAAGTTTATTAGAGAAAAGGTTTGGGGTAAAGATGATTTAAAGAAATTTTGTATCCCATGCCCTAGCACAATCAGACTACCTCTGCCTGCAACTCAGTCAACCTCTGAACTTCTGCCACAATCCATTCTACCAGCAAATGCCTACAATTTTCTTCTCCATTGCATTGAGTCACCCTATTCAGTTTCCAGACTTCCCATGTGCTCTTCCAAGGTATATCTTGAATAGTATCCATGCTTTCTCTCAACTTGCCAGATCAGTCTGAGATCCATATACAGTGTCTTGGCATAAAATGGCCTCTCCCACTGGACTACAAAGAAGCTCTAGTTTTGGTGAAGACCAATTCCCACAACACACACTACCCTCTGTGCCCAGGCAGATCTACTCCCAATCTCCACTCATGGACAAATAAGTCCATTCAGTATACCAGCCCAGTCCCAATGTTCACATGACGGTCCAATAATACTAAGGAGAAATTACTAAAGAGAATAAATGCCTATGTAATACCCAAGAAAACATAAACAGAAGATTAACAGACATGACAAAGACAAGCACGACAGGAGTATGAAATTCAATCAGAAAGCAAAAACATTGAAAATGACTCAGACTAAAGTAAAGATGGAGTTGAAAAATCCAGTAACTGAACTGGAAAGCCCTAAAGAAAGTCTTACAAATTGAATGGATCAGGAAGAAGATAAAATATTAGGACATAAAAATAAAAGAGAATCTAGACCAAATAAATAAGAAATATAGAAATATAGCTAACACACAGGAAAAAAACACAGGAAATAAGGAACACTATTAAAAATTTGTTTGAATTATATGCATGTTGCATGTAGTTTTAAAAATCAGACTACTGCCTTAGCCTAGGAGCTGCAACTGCACTGCTAGCCTCTCCAGGCTCCCTTTGTGTTCCTCCTGGCTGAACTCCAGAATCAGTGCTGTCAGCACTGACATGGCTTCTATCCCCTACCTGCCTTTGCTACTGGAGGGGTCACATTACCAACCTACTCTCAAGACCCTTGAATCAACAGGTAAAAGACACACACACTTCAATGTTACCTTTAGAACTTGCCTCTGGATTGGAAATGTTTGCCTTTATCAATTTATTATCTCCATCTTTCCCTTCGCCCTAAACTCTGTGGCTTTCATCAGCTAGCCAAAACCCCTTCCTTTCACTGCTACAGTCCCCATCCTGCCCTCATCCTTGGACCCTGTTCTTAGTGGAGGCCCCAGGCCCAAGATGCCCCAAGGCCTTTCATGACTGTTGCTTTCTGCTCATTCCAAAGCATGGCAGAAATGTTCCCTTCTCCTTTCCCCACATCTCTATTTCTTCTTAAGACCCAGAAACCCAACCTGTACCTTCCATCCAGCACTTGGCCCCCAAGCCTTCTTTATTAACAAGTCAGGAACCAATTGAGGAACAAGACCTTAAACCTTAGTGTCAGAACCTCCCCTTACGTAAACATATATGAGGGAGAAAATTTCCAAGTAAATGGTATAGACCAGATCTTCACAAAGACCATATAAGCAAATGTCCCCAAACTAAGAAAATATATGCCCATACAAATGTAAATACAAGAAGCATACAAAATACCACTTAATAAGACCATAAAAGAAAATTACCATTCTATCATAGATAAAATTTTAAGCATATATAATAGAGTATACTAAAACCTTGAAGAAAGAAAATGGAAGTAAAATATACAGGGAACATCATCATAATAATAGTTTCTAAGTAAAGAATTTAGAAGCTACAAGAGCCTGGAGCAATGTATTGAAAGTCATAACTTGCCAGAGCCTAGTAGACTGCATGGAACTGGTGCCCAGCTCTTGTCCTCCAGACTCTCTCTCTCTCTCTCTCTCTCTCTCTCTCTCTCTCTCTCTCTCTCTCTCTCTCTCTGCAGGTGCCTCAGAAGTCTTGGCCTCTGGAGCCTCTGCAAAGTCACTGTGTGCAACCAGAAGTAGCTACTCTGACCCATCATATGCAGTGTAATTGGAGGTCAGAAGGAAGCATCATATCCTCCAGAACTGGAGATCCAGGTGGTTTTAGCCTCTTGATGTATGTGGTTAAAACCAAACCTAGATTCAATGTAAGAGCAGATTTTTAGAAGAGAACTTAGGACTCAGGTCTCTATCTGGCCCTAGAGTTAACCCTGTGGCACATACCCAAATACTGCCCAGAGAGAGTTGATTCCCAGGAGTGCTGTCACTCCTAAGTTCACAGGTTCAGACCAACACTTTTGCTCCAACAACTGGCCAAAGAGGTACCAGCCAGGAGACCAGATGTTTCAGGAAACACTGATCAACTGGGGAGAAGAATCTTCCTGTCCCCATTTGTGCCCCAGACTTGACTCTGTAGCACAGCTCTTCTTATCCAAATCCTACTTGGAGAGAGCTGGTCTCCCAGAAGTGCTGACACGCCTAAAATCACAGGCTCACAGGCTCACAGACTCACAGAAAGGACAGGATCCAATCAGAGAGAGCACAACCAACCAACACCAGAAATAACTGGGCAAACTTAACAACCTAAGCAACAGAAACCAAGGCTACTTGGCATCATCAGAACCCAGTTCTACCACTATAGCCAGTCCTAGATACTCCAACACACTGGTAACAGAAGAATCTGGTTTAAAATCACATCTCATGATAATGATAAAGGACTTTAAGAAGGACATAAATAACTCCCTTAAAGAAATACAGGATACCACAGGTAAACAGGTAGACGTCTTTAAAATGGAAACACAAAAAGCCCTTAAAGAATTACAGGAAAACCCAACAAAACAGGTGAAACATTTGAACAAAATCATCCGGGATCTAAAAATGGAAACACAAACAATTAAGAAATCCCAAAGAGAGGCAACCCTGGAAATAGAAAACCTATGAAAGATATCAGGAAACATAGATGCAAGCATCACCAACAGAATAAAAGACATAGAATAAAGAATTTCAGGGGCAGAATATACCATAGAAGGTATTGACACAACAGTCAAAGAAAATACAAAAACCAGAAAGGTCCTAGCTCAAAACATTCAAAATCCAGGACAACAATGAAATAAAATCCAGGACACAATGAATACCTAAGAATAATAGGTAAAGAAGAGAGTGAGGATTCATAATTCAAAGGGCCAATAAATACCTTCAACAAGATTATAGAAGAAAACATCCTTAACCTAAAGAAAGAGATGCCTAGAGAACTCCAAATTGATTGGACTAGAAAAGAAGTTCCTCCCATCGCACAATAATCAAAACACCAAATGCACATAACAAAGAATATTAAAAGCAGTAAGGGGAAAAGGGCAAGTAACATATAAAGGCAGACCTATCAGAATTACACCTGACTTCTCAAGAGAGATGCTAATAACTAGAAGATCCTGGGCAGCTGTCACACAGACCCAAAGAGAACACAAGTGCCAGCCCAGGTTACTATGCTATACTAAGCAAAACTCTTAATTACCATAGATAGAGAAACTAAGATATCCCATGGCAAAACCAAATTTGTCGGGTATCGCCCAACAAATCCAGCCCTACAAAGGATAATAGATGGAAAAACCCCAAAACAAGGAGGGAAACTACACTCTAGAAAAAGCAAGAAAATAATCTCCTTGCAACAAACCCAAAAGAAAATAACCACACAAACATAATTCCACCTCTAACAACAAAGGTAACAGGAAGTAACACTATTTCTTAATATCTCTTAACATCAATGGACACAATTCCCCAATAAAAAGACATAGACTAACAGGCTGGATAAGTAAACAGCACCCAATATTTTCCTGAATAAATAAAACACACCCCAGAGACAAAGAAAGACACTACCTCAAAATAGAAGGTTAAAATTTTTTTCCAGGCAAATGGTCCCAAGAAACAAATTGGATTACAAGTTTAGCATTGAATAAAATCGACTTTGAACCAAAAGTTATCAAAAAAGATAACAAAGGACACTTCATAACTCATCAAAGGAAAATCTACCAAGATGAACTCTCAATTCTGAAGATCTGTGTTCGAAATATAAGAGCAACAACATTCATAACAGAAACTTTTGTAAAGCTTAAAGCACACATTGAAATTCCCACAAAAATAGTGGGAGACTGCAACACCCCACTCTCATCAACGGACAGATCATGCAAACAGAAACTAAACAGAGACACAGTAAATTAGCAGAAGTTATGAACCAAATGAATTTAACAGATATCTATAGAACATTTCAACCTAACACAAAAGAATATACCTTCTTCTCAGCACCTCATGGTACCTTCTCCAAAACTGACCACATAATTGGTCACAATATAAGCCTTAACAGATACAAAAAGACTGAAATACTTCCATGCATCCTATCACATCATCATGGACTAAGGCTGGTCTTCAATAACAACAACGAAACAAACAAACAAAAACAGAAATCCCACATACACATGGAAGCTGAACAAATCTCTACTCAATGATAATTTGCTCAATGAAGAAATAAAGAAAGAAATTACTTTTTAGAGTTAAATGAAAATGAAGGCACAACATACCCAAACTTATAAGAAACAATGAAAGCAGTACTAAGAGGAAAACTCATACCTACGAGTACCTCTAAAAAGGAACTGCAGAGAACATACACTAGACATTTCAAAGCGCACTTGAAATCTCAAGAACAATGAGAAGCAAATACAACCAAGAGGAGTAGACAGCAGGATAAAATCAAACTCAGAGCTGAAATTAGAAACAAAGTAGAAACACAAAGAACTATTCAAAGAATCAAGAAAAACCTGGAGTTCTTTGAGAAAACCAACTAACCAGATCCAATTAACAAAATCAGAAATGAAAAGGAAGACATAACAACAGAATCTGAGGAAATTTAAAAAATCATCAGATCCCACTACAAAAGCCTATATTCAACAAAACTGGAAAATCTAGATGAAATGTACAATTTTATAGACAAACACCAGGTACCAAAGTTAAATCAGGATAAGATAAACTATTTAAACAGTCTGAAAACCCCTAAAGAAATAGAATCAGTCACTAAAAGTCTCCCAATAGGGAAAAAAAAGCCCAGGACCAGATGGGTTTAATGCAGAATTCTATCAGACCTTCAGAGAAGACTTAATACCAATACACTTCAATCTATTCCACAAAATAGAAATAGAAGGAACACCAACCAACTTGTTCTAGAAGTCACAATTACTCTCATAACTAACCAAAAAAAAAACACCCAACAAAGAAAACATCAGACATATTTCACTTATGAATATTAATGCAAAAATAATCAAAAAAGTTCTCACAAACTGATTCCAAGAAGTCACCAAAGTGATCATCTATCATGATCAAGTAGGCTTCGTCCCAGGGATTCAGGATTGTTTCAATATAAAGAAATTCATCCACATAATTGTCTTTATAACCAAACTCAAAGAAGAAAATCAAATGGTCATATAATTAGATGCTGCGAAATTATTTGACAAAATTCAACATCCCTTCATGATAAAAGTCTTGAAACAATCAGGAATTCAAGGCCCATACCTAAACATAATAAAACCAATATATAGCAAGCCACTGGCCAACATCAAACTAAATGGAGAGAAACTTGAAGCAATTCCACTAAAATCAGGGACTAAAAAAGGCTGTCCACTTTCTCCCTATCTATTCAATATAGTACTCAAATTCATTGTCAGAGCAATCAGACAACAAAAGGAGATGAAAGGGATACAAATTGGAAAGGACAAAGTCAAAATATTACTATTTGCAGATGATAGGATTGTATACTTAAGTAACCCCAAAAATTCCACCAGAAAACTCCTAAACCTGATTAAAAAACTTCAGCAAAGTGGCTGGATATAACATTAACTCAAACAAATAAGTAGCCTTCCTCTATTCAAAGGAAAAACAAGCTGAGAAAAATAATGGAAACAACATCCTTCACAATAACCACAAATAATATAAAATACCGTGGTGTAACTCTAATCACGCAGGTGAAATATCTGTATGACAAGAACCATATGTCTCTAAAAACAAAATCGAAGATCTCAGAAGATGGAATGATCTCCCATGTTCATGGATTGGCAGTATTAATATAGTAAAAATGGCCATCTCACCAAAAGCAATCTATAAATTTAATGCAATCCCCATCAAAATTCCAACTACATTCTAACAGAGTTAGAAAGAGCAACTTGCAAATTAATATAGAATAACAAAAAAAAACAGAATAGAGAAAACTATTCTCAACAATAAAATAAGTGCTGGGGGAAATCATCATCCCTGATCTCAGCTTGATTACAGAGCAATAGTGATAAAAAATTTTTTTATGGTATTGGTACAGAGACAGGCAGGTAGATCAATGGAATAGAATTGAAGACCCAGAAATGAACCCATGCACATATTATAATCTTTGACAAAGAAACTAAAACCATTCAGCGAAAAAAAAGCATTTTCAGCAAATTGTGCTGGTTCAACTGGAGGTCAGCATGTAGAAGAATGCAAATTGATCCATTCTTATCTACTTGTATAATGCTCAAGTCCAACTGGATTGAGGACCTCCACATAAAACCAGATACATTGAAACTAATAAAAAAAAAAGTGGGGAAGAGCCTTGAACACATACAAGAAAAAAATTTGAACAGAACACCAATGGCTTATGCTCTAAGATCAACAATAGACAAATGGGACCTTATAAAATTGCAGAGTTTCTATAACAGAAAGGACACTGTCAATTGGACAAAATGGCAACCAACAGATGGGGAACAGAGCTTTATCAATTCTACATCTGATAGAGAGCAAATATTCGATATATATACAAATAACTCAAGAAGTGAGACTCCAGAAAACCAAATAACCCAATTTAAAAATGAGGTGCAAAGCTAAACAAAGGATTCTGAACTGAGGAATACTGAATTACTGCAAAGCACCTAAAGAAATGTTCAACATCCTTAGACATCAGGGAAATGCAAATCAAAACAACCCTGAGATTCCACCTCACACCCATCAGAATGGCTAAGATCAAAAACTCAGATGACAGCAGACGCTGGTGAGGATGTGGACAAAAAGAAACGCTCCTCTATTGTTTGTGTTTCTTGAGAAAATTGGAAATATTTCTACCTGAAGATCCAGCTATACCACTCCTGGGCATATATCCAAAAGATGCTCCATCATGTCAGAAGGACACATGCTCCACTATGCTCATAGCAGCCTTATTTATAATAGCCAGAAGCTGGAAAGAACCCAGATGTCCTTCAACAGAGGAATGGATACAGAAAATGTAATACATTTACACAATGTAGTACTACTAAGCTATTAAAAACGATGACTTCATGAAATTCTTAGGCAAATGGATGAAACTAGAAAATATCATCCTGAGTGAGGTAACCCAGTCAAAAATAACACACATGGTATAACTCACTGATAGGTGGATATTAACCCAAAAGATCAGAATATGTAGATATAATTCACAAGACTACATGAAGCTCAAGAAGAAGGAAGACCAAAGTCTGGATGCTTCAGTCTTTCTTAGAAGGGGGAACAAAAATATTCACAGGAGGAATTACAGAGACAAAGTTTGAAGCAGAGACTGAAAGAAAGGCAATCCAGAGACTGCTCCACCTGGGACGCCAAACCCAGACAATATTACTGATGCCAAGAAGTGCAAGCTGACAGGAATCTGATATACCTGTCTCATAAGGAGCTCTGCCAGAGCCAGTCAAATCCAGAGGTGGATGCTCGCAACCATCTATTGGATTGAGCACAGGATCCCAAATAAATGAGTTAGAAAAAGGACTTAAGGAGGTGTTTGCAACCTCATAGGAAGAACAATAGTATCAACCAACCATACCACCCAGAGATCCCAGGTACCATTCACCAAAGAGTACACATGAACTGACCCATGCCTCCAGTAGCACATGTAGCAGAGGATGGTCTTGTTGGACATCAGTGTGAGAAGAGGCCTTTGGTCCTATGAAGGCTCGATTCCCCAGTGTAAGGGTTTGCCAGGACTGGGAGACTGGAGTGGGTGGGACTGGGTGGGTGGGGGAGCACCCTCATAGAAGCAGGGGGAGGAGGATAGGATAGGAAGTTTCTGGAGGGGAAATCAGGAAATGGGAAAACGTTTGAAATGTAAATGAATAAAATATCTAATAAAAAAGTATTTAGGACTCATATAGCTTTCTAAATCATGTAACTCTTACCATTTTAAAAATAAAATCATTGATTCCAACAAAAATAGTCCTAATATACTGTGATGGCTACCCTATCCTAATAAATCCAACAGAATTATTTCCTATAACTGAAGGAGGAACAAACTTTCTATGACCTAAACAGTGTAAAACATTTATATCCAATAAAACAAATTAAAGAAAATACAAACACACAAAGCACCATTTCTGGCTGAAGAGAGGAATAAACATAGTACAGAGTCTGTGGCAAGAAATATGAAACTGTAATTATTAAAACACTAAATACCACTAATAATGCAAAACTAATATCAAAAGTCACCCAAACCCTCACCTAAATTAATGTAAACATTTCAGTGATAAGTCTTAAGGATACCTGGTTTCAATCCGCTAAATAAAGACATAAAATCTTTCAAAATGTTGTCTACAAGAAACACATCTTAACTTTAAAGATAATTGGAATAAAATAATAGACAAAAGTACTCCAGTTATAAGTGATCAAAGCAAGACAACCCACGGAAATTGCTGGTGGAGACAGGAGAAAAAGGAAACCCTCATTTACGGTTGGTGGTATTGCAAACAGGTGCAGCCATTATGGAATTCAATGTGAAGAATTCTTAAAAAGCGAAAACTAAGCAAACAGGTTATAATTTTAGGATTGGCAGAGTGCTGACATCCCTTAAGTCTATGACACATGAGGCTTGAGTACTGAGGAAAGGCTCGGGATAGCCATGTTTTGTTTGACCACTGTAGTTGGACTTATCAGGACACAGGAGTTTTTCCATCAATGTTTTTACGAAGAAAACATGGGGTAGAGGATCCATGATTACCCAAGGAAAGTATTGGTTACACCCTTCCAAGAGACCGGTTCTCGGTCATGGATCTACATGAGTTACTGTATCTATATCCATTAGTATAATATATTTTGTTTTCCTGAAAAACAGAAACAGAGAAGCTAAAACTTGCTCTACCACATGATGCAACTACACCACTCCTTGGCATATGCTCTATTGACTTGACATCATACTCTACAGATACTTGCTCATTCATGTTCACAGCTCTTCCACCTACAATAGCTAAAGAATATAATCAACCTAAGTGTCCTCGGTCTAATAAATGAAAGTTTAAAATATGTTGTGTTCACACTGCGTAATACTACTCAGCTGTAAGGAAAAATCAAATTATGAAGTTCACAAGTAAATGGATATAATTTGAAAGGATCATATTGAGTCAGGTAAGTCAGACACAGAAAGACAAAGAGGTCCATGTACTCATAGATAAGGACTATGGGAACTGAGAATGTTAAACCTAAAAGGTTATTTCTTCAAAAGAAGACATGTATAACCTGTTTTCAACCCAGAGGATATGGAGAAGTCATGACCTGACGACCTTTGCACTGTGTCTGTATAATATCACACTGGGATCTCCCTGAGACCCTTATCATGAACTTGGCAATCTATAGAATTCATCTTTATGGAAATTGTTTCATGTACTTTACAAAGAGTTTCAATGTAGCCATATCTGAAGTTTTATTGTGCACATGAGACTGAGTTAATTATCATTAGAAAGAAATATCATCAAATTGAGCTGCGCTTAAACATGTCTAAAATAAACCTCTTGGGCTCAGACATCTGATGTTTGAAGCAGCACCGACCACTGAGTCATGCTGACCTGAACTACATTCTTGTCCTAGCAGATCATTACTCTGTTGGCTGTGGTGATCGCAGAGACCCCTACAAACACAGGTTATCTCATATTGCAAGTTGCTAGCTCCAGATCTTCAAATAAATGTGAGTACATGGAGTAAATGAAAAGAAAAAAATTAAGAAAGAAAATAGGATCTTGGACAGGAGAGGGAGCTTCAGATGCAATGGAGAGGGGAATAACATGCCACAAGTGCTCTGATCATGAAAATAAATCCCGAGGAAGGAAAGAGAGTTAAATAGGGAAAAAGTAGGGACTAGCAGAATGTAAGGAGAAAGGTGAGTAAAATAACAAGGAGGTAGGTGGGTAAGAATGTCTGAACATGGCCACAAGGAATCACAGTATTAACTACTTATCTTTAAATAACATATTGTATGTAGTTTCATAAATACAGAAGTGCATGAGAGTGAGACAGAGAGAGAGAGAGAGAGAGAGAGAGAGAGAGAGAGAGAGAGAATGTTTATCTGGGTTGATGGTGCTCCCTCCAAGAGTCAAAGACTACATCCAAAACCCCAAGACCATAGATGAAAAGTGCTACAAGCAACTGAGGAAAGCTAAGATTGGAATAGGTGCGTCTTCCCAGGGAATATCACACCAATTAGTTACCCAGTATCAGACAATCAACCCTTAAAACATACATATAAGTTATGTAGAATGAACAGGTTATATTAGAAACATACATATGTTTACATATATACACTATGCATGCAGTAAAGAATAGTGACAAAAAATGGGAGAGTTTGGTAAAAGGAAACAGAAGGAACAAAGTACAGTACAATCTAAAGAATATGGTTGTTTTTCTTTTGTTTGATTTTCCTATTCTAGTTTGTTGTTTTTATTTTATTTTATTTTTTAATTATTTTTAGACATCTATATTCTAATGAAAGAAGGGAGAGAGGGAGGGATGAAGAAAGAATTAAAAGAAAGAAAAGAAAGACAACGAAGGAAGGGAGAGAGAGAGAGAAGGAGGAGGAGGAGGATTTGTGTGGGACATTGAAGAGGATCTGGGAGTAGTTGGAGGGGAGAAAATCATAATCAAAATATATTGTATAAAAATTACCTGTTTTCCATTTAAAATGTTTGACAGACATGCCCACAGCCAAGTCTCATAGAAATAGTTCCTTAATTGAGCTTCCTTCTTTAAAAATAAATATAAATGTAAGTTTTAAAATTAAAAATGTAAATCAAGACTCTCACGATCTCCGCGGCCACTTACTTATCACCCACAATTCCCTCTTCTTTCTCTCTCCTCCAGCCAAGCAAGATTTCCAAAGGAAAGAAGGCCAAGGGGAAGAAGGTGGCCCCGGCCCCCACCGTGGTCAAGAAACAGGAGGCCAAAAAGGTGGTCAATCCTTTGTTTGAGAAAAGGCCTAAGAACTTCGGCATTGGGCAGGACATCCAGCCCAAAAGAGATCTCACATGCTTCGTCGAATGGCCCCGCTACATCAGGCTGCAGTGGCAAAGAGCCATCCTCTATAAGCAGTTCAAGGTACCTCCTGCCATCAACCAGTTCACCCAGGCCCTGGATAGGCAAACAGTGACTCAACTGCTTAAGCTTGCCCACAAGTACAGGCCAGAGACAAAACAGGAGAAGAAGCAAAGGCTGCTGGCCCGCTCTGAGAAGAAAGCTGGTGACAAAGGGGACATCCCAACTAAGAGACCACCTGTCCTCCGAGCAGGGGTCAATACAGTCTCCACCTTGGTGGAGAACAAGAAGGCTCGGCTGGTGGTGATTGACCATGATGTAGACCCCATTGAGCTGGTGGTTTTCCTGCCTGCCCTTTGTTCAAGGGAAAGGCCCTGCACCACTGTTGCTTTCACACAGGTTAACTTGGAAGACAGGGTGCTCTGGCTAAGCTGGTGGAAACTATTAGGACCAATTATAATGACCGATAAGACGAGATCCGCTGCCACTGGAGAGGCAATGTCCTGGGTCCTAAGTCTGTGGCTCGCATTGCCAAACTGGAAAAGACAAAGGCTAAAGAACTCGCCACTAAACTGGGTTAAATGTACACTTAAATTTTCTGTATATAAATATAATTACAAAATTAAAAAATATATATAAATCAAAAATAGTAACTTTAAAGATAAAAAAAGAATTTTTGGTAGGAAGTGGGTTTTATTACCCCAATGAGAAAAATATATTTTGTGAATATAGTTTCAATTTAGCCAACCAGATCACTCATATTAATATCAAACTCCCTAACATATGGCTAGATTGTAAAACTTTCCTTTGATATATTCTGTTCATAGCCTACCAGCTTTCATGTTTATCCATACACTATTACTTCCTAAATATTATGATGATCTAAAAGATTTGTTCATACTTCTTTATTTTATTGAATTTTATTATTCTAGGTTTAAAAAAGTACATATTCAGGGCTCATGGGTCCTACTTTATCAGGCAAATAAACTTTTCTATCAAATGATGCTAAATATGCTGAACAACAATTAATCTCTTTTCTAAAGTTTAAGAATTCCGTGAAAAAGCAGATTTAGCAAATAAAAATACAAAAGACCCATTTAAGGTTGAATTTCAGAAAAAGATATTTTTTTTTAAGATTTATTTATTTATTATATATAAGTACACTGTAGCTGTCTTCAGACACACCAGAAGAGGGCATCGGATCTCTTTACAGATGGTTGTGAGTCACCATGTGGTTGCTGGGAATTGAACTCATGACCTCTGGAAGAGCAGTCGGGTGCTCTTAACCGCTGAGCCATCTCTCCAGCCCGCTGAGCCATCTCTCCAGCCCGTGAGCCATCTCTCCAGCCCCTGAGCCATCTCTCCAGCCCGATATTTTTTAATATAACATAGGCTATGCAATATCTGGGGTGTACATATGCCTTAAAATTAGTTATCCAAGATTACAATTTTTAAATGATTCTATTTTTAAAATTTCACCATATTTGCAATAAAATCATCTGCTCTCTAAATGAGTTCTCGTTACTTCTATATTTCAAGCTTTTAGATCTACTCCAGGTACATCAGCCTACACACTTTTGCACATACATTTTAATGTACTAACAAAATTATCATTCCTACAATATATTCTCAGCTCTACCCTGAAATGTGCTTGCTGAAATTCATTGCTTACCAGAAGTTCAAATTTCCATGAACCACAAAAGGTCTTCTGAAAAAAGGAACAAAACCATGATATACATTTATTCGAGGCATAATTTTGCTCAAATGAAGTGGAAACTAGGAGCTTTCTGAGGCTTTTGTTTGTGCTCTGTAATCACATGCATCTGTGTTTTGCATATAAGAATACTCTCCTTACACCATTGTTTCATTCCCGTAGAAAACCTCTCATATAACAATTTTGAGGTGCATGTAATACATATTATAATTGTGCTTTCTTCCTATAAGGAAATATTCTACACTGTTCATTGAGATGCTGAGGACAAAACTGTAGGTCCGTGTTCACTCTGCTGCTAGGTGTGGCCTCTTGGAGAGGCAGAATATGGGGAGCTTGACTGAGCTTATCCCACATGGCAAGCAGGGTGGGAAAGTGCAGTGTGAGGTGTGAGAAAGCTTAAGCAGCTGGGTCTGGTGTCCCCAGGCCTGCTGTGAGTCTGGGGCCTTGGGGTTCTCAGACTTTTGGACATCCAAGTGCCACTGAGAGTTGTAGAAGAGCAGAGAAAATGGAGTGGGGCCCCACAGGCAGGGGACAGTGTCTAGCTTGCTGCTGGGGGGAAGAGGGGAGCTCCAGCTTGTCCAATGGGTGATTGTCCTTAGCTTTGCAGAGATAGAATTGGTGGTTGTGGCTAGGAGCACAGAGAGGCCTTCAACTGGAGAATTAAGCTGTGGTTCTGTAGGCAATGCCTTCTTCATGGCTGCTCAACACAGATCTTTATGATATAGACAGTCCATGGTTCTAAAGAGTTTATGGGTTGTTCATGGTGAAAAATGGATGCATGATGTACCTTTCCTACTTCTCAGGGTGGGCCTGAGATTAAATACTTTTTGCATGGAGGAGTGTCTGGGAAGTGAAACTTAGTGGCTAAGCCCTTTGGGCCTGTAGGTATCTCATTAGCATGAAGAACTCTGTTTGGGGCCCAGGTAGCCTTAGGATGTGTTTCTTTTATGTGAAGAGCATGACACCTGTTTCAAGTCAGGAGTCCGGCAGGGAGTGGGGAGTCACCTAAGCCTCAGATGTGTGCCCACCAAGTCTCTGGGTCTCAATATGCTC
Source organism: Rattus norvegicus (assembly GCF_021556685.1). NCBI lineage: Eukaryota > Metazoa > Chordata > Mammalia > Rodentia > Muridae > Rattus > Rattus norvegicus. Next base: position 18,049,122 of record NC_141535.1, on the reverse strand, counting down.
TACCTTACCAAACTTCCTGGCATGGTTTTGTGTCCCAAACAAAACAATGTTGAGTACTTTACAGATGCAAGCAGTATGATTGCTATCTAACATTCCAAAATGAAAAGACAAAAAACAAAGAAAATAAAAAAACAAAACAAAACAAAACCAACCTCTACTACCAAAGTTTCAATTCTCATGTCTAAAAGGAAGGCATAAATAATTTACCAAAATGGAAAACCAGGTATGTGTAATTGGCTAAATATTTATTTAACAATTGTTTGCTCTCAAAATATATGATGACACCATTACATGATGGGATTGATAATTTTGACTACATGTTCAGAGCAAATACGCTACCAAATCACACCCCTGTAGAACAGGCATGAATAAAGAAATATGTAGACAAGCCTCGGGAATACACTCTAAGATCTCTGTACATAATTTTAAAAAATGCAGAAACTGAGTTTGTAGCCACATACAGCACATCAGTAATCTGAATAGTCATGGCCAGAATGTACAAAGTCCTGTACATGCACTGAATCCTACAAAAAACTTTCGGAACTGTGACTTATTCCTGTTTTTATTTTTAAAGGTAATTTTGTGATCTGGAAAGACAAGAAATTTTTTTCAAAATTTATACAGCAATATACCATAAAATAAGGATTTGATTTCATGCAGCTTACATACAAAATAATCTAATGAGGACATATGCTAGTCTACGATTAACCAAACAGAATATTAAATATAATTATGTATCCACTTATATAATATAAAATAAAGTTATCAATATTTGAAATTTGATTTAGTCTTTAATAAAGACAATAGCTACATTATAGTAACATCACAGGCATGGTAAATCACTCAATCCTCTACTACCCACTCATTACCAGATTCACTGGCACACTTCTTATAACTGCAATTCATACCTCCATGCCCAGGTTTGACCAACTCCCCTTAGTATTCACGCTTGATCATATACTTCCTAAGAGAGAGGAAGCAGGATGAAGTAATAGCATTGGCTTTGTGTCTATTGTTTGCTTTCTGCCCCTAATTTTATGACAGTACTCAGCTAATGGCAAACATCTAGAATGCAGAATCCTAAGTACTCAAAAACAACTAATGCTTCCCTCCATTGGCAACAATATTAGCTTGCACACACAAGATCGTTAGGTAAGTTTTGCCTATTAAAATTGTTCTAAGAGGCTGGTAAGAAGATTCGGTGGGCAAATGTGCTTGACCAACCTGAAACTGAGTTCAAGACCTGGGAACCAAGATGGAAGAAAGAAAGTACAGATTTCTGAACGTTTTCCTTTGATCTCCACACATATACTATGAATGGCACACCCTGACCCACAACACAAATAAACAACAGAAGTACAAAAGATTGATTTAACGTGCTATAGAAATAAGATAACTAAATCATTATTGCAAAATGGCTATTAGTAAAAACATTCAGAAATATTTGATCCTATAATCTGTACTAAAATAGTTGAAGTTGTATATAATAACTTTTCTTTAACTACAAGTAGAAAATCAACAGTATTTGTAATGGGACTTTTTAAAATTTTAAAATATTTATTAAATTCACTTTTCTTTTTTACTCTATTTAGATTACTGCAGTTATTCATGCTAAACCATAATACCTTTATTCCCCCATTGGTGAGAATATAAAATCCTGCAGCTGTCACAGAGAACAATATGGTGGCTCATAAAATCAATATAGAATAATCTGAAGTGGTGATGTCACTGTTGAATAAATATACACAGAAAACCAGATTGGTAACTCAGTAAACCATACTCTGTTCTTTGCAGTACTGTTCCCTATCACCAACATACAATCCAAGTATCTACCAACAGATGAATGGCAAAAGATGTGAAAGAGTCATACAACAGATTAGAATTCTACCTAAAATGTGAAGGAAATCTTGCATTTGCAGCAACACAGTTGAGTCTGGCAGACAGTATGTCTAGTGAATTAAGGCAGTCATGAGAAAGCAATTTCCTAATTCCACTTCATCTCAAAAGTCTGGAAAATATGCAAACATGTAAAAGCAGAACCTAGAATCACAGTTGCTGATGCTGTGGGAGGGGGGAAATGACTTGTTTGATGAATTTCCTGTTTCAATTATGAAAGATGAATAGCTCTAGAGATGAGCTGCAGAACACACTGCCCCTCACTGACAATGTAGTTTTGTGCACTTAAAAATTCAAGAGACTAGATCTCATGTTGAGTGCTCTTCAGCCACAACAACAAAAGAGGTACAAAAATTCTTCAGGGTGTGATGGACACAGCAACTGCCCTGATTCTGTGATCTTTTCACAGCTGTATTTGTTCATATATTCAAACTAACAGGATGCAGATTTAAATTATACTTTAGTAAAGCAAGAAGGAGGGAAATGATGTTACTTTCAAAAAGGCTGTAAGAGAGAGTTCTAGTGGCAAAGCAACCAACTGAACACTGCCATGGAGCCATTGTAAGGCAGAGATGAATGGCTTCCAGTGAGGTAGTATGATGCAGGGTCAGATTGGCTCTCTTTTCTCTCTTTCTTATTATTTGGGATGTGAGTCACATCATTAACTAATAGGGTCTATCTCCCCTCTGTCCTTGAGAACAGACACCAAAAGAGAAGGATGTCAGCAAGCCCATTAATGGGAAGTAGAAAGAGGTGCACCCAGTGAATTTTCTTTCTGGAATAAAAGCACGAAGGGAGAAAAATCCACTGTTGCTTTGGAAACAATGGTAGAGGACATTGGACATTAAATTAATGGAAAGGGTTCTCCTGAAATTTCTGAGCATCATTTCAGTTCTTCATTGTCTATTTTGAAGTTTGACCATCCATTAGTGAAACCCTTATCCTTAAAGTGTCTGTTTGCCAATATGTATAAAAATAAAAAACAAAGAAAGTCCATGCATATCAACGGATGTTAGAACATCAGTGGTGTTAGAAAGGAAATGCTCAGCCCTGTAAAACTGGGGCATATGGTAAAAAATTAAAAAGAAAAAAATAATGCAGTCCCAGTGAAAAAATCAGTCTAGCACAGGCCCTGAAGGTTTAAATAAGGAAAGTCCATTCATTGTATCAGAATTCATATTTGGATTAAGAAAGGAAATGTTTCATTAGAGGCAATGGCTAGACACACTGCTTCAAAAATTCTTGTCTTTCAAAAATAGCTTTCTCTCCTTCAGTACCTCATGTATACTCTATTTCCCTCAAAAGCAAATGTTGGTCTTTATTTTCTTGTCTTCTTATGCCTAGAACAGTAGTTGACATAGCTTCCTCATGAAAGTTAATGAGAAAAAAAATAAGTCTTTAATTATTTAGAATCTTGTACTAGTTTCAGACTTATAACTTTATAAAAGTAACAAATATGAATTAATCCACATTACCTTAGGTACTAAAATATATTAGGATCATGATTCCATTGGTATTAGAATTGAGTCTTTATATAATGTGGGAGATACAAGTATTATAATACAAAGTGTTTGAAGGTTATGTGTGTTAGGGCCAAAAAAGCCAATTAGGGCTAAATTGTGAATAATATTAAATTCCAAGTGAAGAGCTATAAATCTTTTTAACCTTCTTTTCTTTGGCATTTATTATTCAATTTGTATGCATTTGTGTTGTATGAGTTATCCAGCACATGTCATGGCTAATTTGTGGAGATTAAAAGACGATTTGCAGAAGTTGCTTTCCTCCTTCCTCCCTGTGAGTCCTAGGATTGAACACATCAGGCTTGGAGACAAATGCCTTTATCCACTGAACCATCTCAGCGGCCCATATTTGACTTTAAAACATGGATTAAAATTTTCAGGAAAACAAGTGTTATATGAAATCAAAGTAGTCTTTTAGAAAGTTGAGCCTGGTGGTAGTTTAAATGAAGAGTCAAACATGAACTAAAGAAAATCCAATTATGAAGCTACTGTAATATTTTCAAATAGTAACAAAAAAGCTTGAATAGACTAGATGAGTGCAACATGTGCAGACATAATTGCTAAGACTAACTGACAACAATGGGTTAGAGTTTAGAAGAAGAGAGGAATCAAGCTGAGACCAGGAAGATTCCATGAGAAAGTCCAGCTAGTGAGAGGAGACTTGACCACAGGGGTCCTCATGAGGACCTGCCATATCTAGGTTCATACGACTGGGAAGGTTAGTGCAGAACATGAATTTGAGGGTTACCAGCAAAGAACAGGGAGATTAGCCAAAAAGATACTCATTTTGTAAATGTACGTAGAGATGGAAAAAGCAACTTACCCATGTGAGCAATCATGGAGCAAAAGTTGAAGATGAGTCAGAGATGTTTAAAACTTCAGGAGGAGAGACAAGGAGATCCCTGAAAAGCCAGAAGAAGCCAAATTTCTAAGGGAGATTAATTCAGGTACCAAAATAACTAAAAATAAAACAAAACACTAAGTAGATTTTGCTTATTTGTATACTTAGTGTGTGTGTGTATGTGTGTGTGTGTGTGTACATGTGTGCATTTCATAGCTTGAATGTGAAGGTTAAAGGAGAAACTTTAGGGAGTCAATTCTTAGCCTCTTGATCAGATTCACCTCTGGCCATGACTATGAGGAAAGACCCACCCTTAATGTGGGTAGCACAGTCTCATGGGCATGGGTCCTGGGATGCATTTTAAAAAAAAAGGATCTGAGAAGTGATTAAGACCACTGACTTCTCTTCCAGAGGTCCTTAATCCAATCCCCAGCAACCACATAGTAACTCACAACCATCTGCAACGGAATGTGATGTCCTCTTCTGACATACAGGTATACCTTGTGACACAGCACTCATGCAAAAAAAAACATAAATATTTTTAAATATAGAAAGTAATCAGTGTCCATGTATGAAACTC